>NW_004949105.1:9271944-9278728 GCF_000317375.1 Microtus ochrogaster | reverse complement strand
CTTTCAGGTTATTGGGTGAATTCTTGCCTTGGCGCCTGCCCATCTCCTCCTATCGATCCTATCCAATGGGTCTTCTAAAACTGGATCAGGTTTCCCTACTGGCCAAGTGTTGCGCCTACCAAATGCCCTTGCTCTGTTTCCTGGTTCCTGCCACAGGCCAAGAACCCTCTCACCCCTCCAAAGGGTCTTCAGGATCAGGACCAGACTCCCCGTTTGCCAGTGACCTTGCCAACAAGGGGCCTACCTCTTTAATCCAACCGCAGTGGGATGTCTGCTCTCCTTATTGCACACCCTTCCCCGCCTAGTGCGTGCCTCTGCCTCTGTGCCGGTCCCCGCCTCTTGCGTCGGCTGCTGCGCCGGACCCCTCTGGTCCCGCCGCTTCATCTGTCGCCCCAAAGCCTATTTTTGATTGCAGCTCCGTGCCTCTCCGCCGCGACTGTGCGCCTCTCTGCCGCGACCCTAAGACATTTTCTTTTGGCCTCTACAACAAACCTGTGCCCACATACACACTCCCAAACATGTGAGTATACATGCACACGCACACACACACACCAAGAAGAACCCAAAGGCTAAAAATATCATGAAAAGTGGAGCTTGAAAGACACATAACAAAAAGAACAGTTTCTCAGGCAGGGAAATAAGCTTGTAGCCTTGTGCTAGGCCCAGGTCTTTATTGGCACATTTCTCTCTCAGGCTCAGGTCCCTACTCAAAGGTGTCTCTTCACAGAGCCTTGCCCTTCCCACCCACAACTCCCCTCCGTTTCTCCGAACCTCACAAGCTCTACCCCCTGCGTGGATGTGGTGTTGGGGGATCTTACAGTGTTTCTAACCTTATTTCAGACACTTGCTCCTGATGGTTCCCAGAGAAAGGCAATTCGCAAGAAGCAATATCTCGCTTTCCTTGTTCCTGGCAGAAGTCTGCTGTTCAGTAAATACTGGGGTAAGAACAGACAAATCAGCCAAACTCCATCCCAGTCTAGTCTGCCGAGACAGTTTGTTTACCTGTAGAAACTACAGCAAGCACATTTCCAGTCTAACAAGAGCTCTCTAAAGTTAATATCTGGGTTGTGCCATCAGTACAGCAGCAGGCCCGAGCATACTGAGTGTTTGGAGGTTATGCCCAAGTTTAAAAACCTAAAGGGAAGGAACTGCCGGCCTTCAACATGCTTTCTCTACCAATAGGTTGCAATCAAGGAATGTCACCAATGAGCATTCTGACCTGCATACTTTGTAGCCAATATTTTATTCTTAAAACTCAATATCATTTTATGGAAATTTTGTTTCTTTTTTTCCACAGACTTGAAAAGTCTATTGCTTTTTAAAGTAAATGTACCAAGTAGATTGAAAATCAGAGGATTCAAATTCACGTTCTGCCTCTATTATCTTTGCTCTAACACTGAGTGTCTGCCTCTCTGTGACAGTTTCCTGGTGGCAAAATTAGGGTAATAATAACTTCCAACCCCTGACTGAGAGGCTTAGAGGGAAAAATCACCTTTTTTTAATTAGCATAGAACATCCTGCAATTCTGGAAAAGGTGCAACACTCACAGAGGCTAGCACTCCACTCAGCTTCCAGGAAACACTTTCAGGGAACAACTGTTCAGAGCCACAGCTGTTCAGAGAAAAACGCAAGCCAGGGAATCACATGTGATTAATGGGGCCGGGCAGAATCTGTGATAACAGTACACTCATTGGACTTGGCGGGGATTGTCCTTCTAACGAAGCTGAGTATTTTATAAACACTATCTCTTCCATCCTTTTCAACTTCCTGTGATGTGGCATTTATTACACACAGCTTCCAGATGGACAGCTAACCACAGAGAAATGTATGGTTGGTTCCAAAGGCTCAGGAGTGCGTGTGCTCAGAAGAAGAAAGGGGGGAGGGGTTGATGGATGGAGTCGCTCATCCATCTGCCCATTCATTCACTCACCCACTCAACAGGAGGTGTTGAGACTCCATTATGTGTCAGGCACTGACCTCAGGACTCAAGGAGGACATGAGGATGCATAAAATATGGCAACTAGGGCTGAGCTAAAGGGCGCAGCCACAAACTCAGAACATGAGATGAAAGACACTCACACGCAGCACTGCAAATTGTGATGTATACTAAAAACATCCCAAAATGAGGATGTTACTGTGTTTATGTTTGTGGGAGTATAACTAGGCTTCTACTGGCATGGAAAGATGTACAACAGGTTAAAGAAATGTAGGAAGGGCCAGTTTGTTATGTGGACTGGTAGTTCATGCAAACCAGAAGAGAAAGAAGTGGGTTATTAGTACAAGAAGTGCCAGGAATTGTGAGTCATTTTCACTGCTTTCTCTATCTCTAAATTTTGTTTTGTATATAACTGTGTGGACACATGTATCGTACCACATGTGTGGAGGTCAGTCCATCCTTTCACGTCAGATGGTTTACAGGGATGAAACTTGACATCAAATACCTGCAAAGACTCCACCCTTTTCTTTCTTGGTTTTTCAAGACAGGGTTTTTCTGTAGCTTTGGGGCCTATTTTGGAAGGAACTAGATCTTGTAGATCAGGATGGCCTCCAGCTCACAGAGATCCTCCTGCTCCTGCCTCCCGAGTGCTGGGATTAAAGGCATGCACCACCACTGCCCGGCCACCGTTTCTTTCTTTATAGCTATTTTTTCTTAGTAAACATGTATTGGTAGTCAAAAAACAAACTTCAAAAAGCCACTTTAATCACATCCTATGGTGCTAAGCAGAATGTCTGGGCCCAGACTCTGGATGCAATTCTGTGTAGCAACTACACATCCACACATGGCTGTGAGAGGCCCCCAAGAGAAGCAAGCTTTAAAGAACTGAACCAAGGGAGAAGGAAGACCTGGGCACTCTAGGTAGGTAAGGTGCTGTCTCTTGGCAAAGGAAATCTTGGAGGCATTGTACTTCCATAGCCTTGGCAGACTCCACTAAGGCATGACCGTGCTGCCCTGAGCTCAGATGCTCACCTTCTTGAAGCCAGGGAATTGCCTGGAAAGGGGACAGTATGGGTCGGTTGGTTTCTGGTGGGTTAATGAGGAGCACGATGTTGTTGGGTGGATTCTCAGAGAGAGACCGAGCACATGGACCAGAGGGAACGGTTGTAGGGAGTGACCCTGGGGAAATGCGGCATAGAGTAAGGTCTGGTGATGGGGATAACGCCTAAGGGCAGCATTCAAGGACACTGGTCTTACATATGGTGCATGATGAAGTCATGTTTAAATGCTGTTAGCATAGAGTCATCTATAGAATGTCCAGTACAGGCTGGGCCACTTATACTACAGGAAGAGCCACTGAACCCTGCATAGACTTTTTGGCAGTTGATGCCTCCTGGTTCCTGGGTTTCCTCTTCTCCTGCTTGTGGTCCAACTTTGCAAAAATGCCCTGCCTCTTGACAATGGCATCTGAGTTAGTCTTCGGTGCTTGATGGCAATGGGCTTGCTGGAGAGGGGAAACCCTCCATGGAACGCAAGGCACTGGAGGTGAGACTGACCTCTTTAAAGATGACAGTGGTCTGGCCCCTTATCTCTGGGTGCCTGAATACAAGATACCCAGAATCTCGCCATACTGAGAAAAGACAGCCTACAGAGACTTTTTGACCTTTTCACTCTGCTGTTAATATAAATAGCACGGTCTGGGAACTGCCAGGATATGAGCTGGCGAGGTATGACTTAAAGGCGTAGAAAGGTAACACAGCCACCAAGCCATCTGGCAGACTCTTCCTCCTCCCGAAGGAAGGGAACTCAGGTAAGAGCCAAGTCAGGAGAAGAAAGCACAGCTGATCAGTGTAGCTAGTGTAGGATTCCACTTCTCCAAGCCATGTCTGGAAACAGAATCTTTCATATAAAATGTGTTTTAATGTAAACATTTTAACCAACTTCCCATTTTCAGATTTTAAGTAAGTAATGCTTGCTTTAATGCTTAACTCTGAGTAGGAAATTATCAGTGTATACCTTAGGAAAAGGCCTTCTGGAAGTTGTCAGGCAGTTTCCTTAAGAGAAAAAGATTAATAATATATGTGGTAGATTAAGGATGGCCACAGTTGTTTGCACTTCCTCTCTCTCTTTGAATCTAGGTGGGTTCTATGATTAGTTTGAAAAGAAATACTCTGGAATGTGTGTCAGGCCACTCTTGGAGGACAGGGGTGGGAGGGGGAGTCTAAGCCCCAAAAGAATGTGAGCTTCTACTTCCTGAGTCTTTGAATGACTGCCGCTGGAACTAAGCCAGTCTTCTGCGTGCAAATCCAAACCACACACAGAAACCAGTGGTAAGTAGTTTATCCAGCATCCCTAACAAAGTGTCTAGCCAATAGCCAGCAACAACAGTCAGTCACCAGCATGGGCAATCCTAGCATTGTAACCCAGACAGGTCCTTGCCTTCCCTGAACCTATATAAGAACCACCTACAAGCACATAGAAATCCTAGAGGAAAGTAAGTTGTAGCCTAGAACCCCAAAAAAGATTTATTTTAACTAGAAAAGATAAATGGAGTTGGCTTCGGTAGCAAGCAGTCAAAATATCACCATGGCTTTGTGACAAAGAAATAGGGGGAAGAGTTCCAAGGAGATGGTTACAGGGGCTTTGAATGGGAGAGGACTCTATTAGAGACAGGGGAAATGATAGCCTAGATCAAAGAGATGTTGAAAGCTAAACAATACTGTCACCAGTGGCTGTGAAAACAAAATCCTCACTTAACAGACTGATGGTTTTGATTTCGGACATTTCTAGTCAGAGGGCATGAACCAGCAGTCTTGTGTTTACGCTTTGTGTGTGTACAAACACTAGAGAGCTAAGACATTCAAGGGAAGGCCAAAACACACTTACTTAGGTTTAAATTCCAGAGCACACCAAATGCAGCACCGGCCAGAGCAGAAGATTAAATCGTTTCTCGCCCTCATCAGCTCTGAGGCTGATCCTAAGAACACCTTATGCTGATGGGTGATGAGCCCTCGGGATGATCAGCTGTTCCTCGGCAGAGAGCCTTGAGTCTTTTCTCTTTAGAAAATTAGTCCTTTAGGGTTTTCATATAATTAATATGTTCTCATCATCTTCGCCCTCCCCTCCTGGAGTGCTAGGTCACCTGTAGACCTTCTCTGGTGAAAAGAAAGTATTGTGAAAAGTCTGCGGTGCTTGTCTCGGAGACTGGAAACAAAAAGGTGTCTTAGAGCCTCAAGGCTGATGCTCCCATAGTTCCCCGGGTCTTGAGGAAAATCTGTATCGTAAAAAGAAAGAAACATTATTTGATAAATAAGGACGTATGACATCTTTAGAAGAATTATATGTTCTTGAGCTGAAGAGGTCAGGGATAGTAAGACATCTGGAGGGGTTGGTGTTCTCCTCCAGCTACACCAGGCTGTCGGGAAGTATTCAGATGCTAACAGTCTATGTTTTATGTAAAGAGAAAGATGACTTGAAGGAGAAAATAAGAAACCAAGGAACAATGCCAAGGCCTTGGAGAACCATTTCCGGGGTGTGTGTGTGGGGGGGAATAACACAAGAAAATTGGCAATATGCACCCGGATGGATTTTATAATTTCTACAGACCAGGGATTGCTATGTATTTCCACTTTGCTCATTTTTAAACAGGAATGTTATTTGTGCTTGTCTATGCCCGCTTGATCATGTATAGTGTGCATGTCTCTCTGTCTCTGTATGTCTGTCTGTCTGTCTCTGTGTGTGTGTGTGTATATGTGTGTGTGTGTGTGTGTGTGTGAAATCGGCCTCTTTGTTTGACAGGTATTCAAACATGCATGTACTTTGCGTGTGGCTTCATTCACACTCAGAGCCTATTTAAACAGTAAACATGACCTTGAAGCCATAATGACACGAGATGTTCTGGAGGAGGTGAGAAGGGACAGAGGACAAGCAAATACATTTTGTATGCAGGAAGTTGTAGATAATATGGGGTGAGAGCCTGAATTATGGTACATTAAAGAGGGTCAAACTTATAAAAAATATGTCTCCTTCCTCCTGCAACATATCTGGCTGTCTAGAATACCAGGCTGCAGCAGAAGTGGTTCTATGGCATTTGGGGGTAGTGGTGGTCATTGTGCCAATGTCATGTGTGCTGTACTATGTGTTCAGTATGATACTATAGCCAGGTGCACACGTATGTGAATATGTGCATTGTTGACATCAGTAGATGTTACGTGTCTTTGCTTGAGTGCTTTCCAACTTAAGTGTTTGATACACATCTGTCAATGAACCTGAAGCTTGTCAATCTGATGGGTTGACTGGCCAACCAGGCATCAGCCTCCCTCTCCTGGCACCAGCCCTTCCCAGTGCTGGGCTGAGGTGCATACTACAGTGCCCTGGATATTGTGTGAGCTTTGGGGATCCAAGCTCAGGTATTATGCTTGCTTGGCAGGCACTCTACTGAGCCACTCCCCATGCCCAGTATTTAACAGACAGCTTCTACATCCCAGTTCCTGAAATATTTTCTCCTAATGAACAATTAACAATTCATAAAAGCCCCAACCTAATAATGGGGTCACATGCAAATGCCCCCATCCTTGTGAGCATCTCCAGAGCACCCATGCATGGAGAGGCAGTAGAAACTCCGGGGGTGGGAGCCCACCTTCACACGCTCTGGGAAGTCTTCAGTTGGCTGTTTGGTAACTCCTGACTGCCACTGTATGAAAGCTACTGAACCAGAACCTCTCATGGGTAGTTACTCTCATAGGGTACTAGATGTCGTATCTCATAGGTTTTCCTCTAAGGTTTAAGGTAATTTTTTTTACCCAGCAAAACATAGTTGGAAATATAGAGATATGTATATACATAAAT
>NW_004949105.1:9248280-9271690 GCF_000317375.1 Microtus ochrogaster | reverse complement strand
AATGTTTCTTTCTTTTTACGATACAGATTTTCCTCAAGACCCGGGGAACTATGGGAGCATCAGCCTTGAGGCTCTAAGACACCTTTTTGTTTCCAGTCTCCGAGACAAGCACCGCAGACTTTTCACAATACTTTCTTTTCACCAGAGAAGGTCTACAGGTGACCTAGCACTCCAGGAGGGGAGGGCGAAGATGATGAGAACATATTAATTATATGAAAACCCTAAAGGACTAATTTTCTAAAGAGAAAAGACTCAAGGCTCTCTGCCGAGGAACAGCTGATCATCCCGAGGGCTCATCACCCATCAGCATAAGGTGTTCTTAGGATCAGCCTCAGAGCTGATGAGGGCGAGAAACGATTTAATCTTCTGCTCTGGCCGGTGCTGCATTTGGTGTGCTCTGGAATTTAAACCTAAGTAAGTGTGTTTTGGCCTTCCCTTGAATGTCTTAGCTCTCTAGTGTTTGTACACACACAAAGCGTAAACACAAGACTGCTGGTTCATGCCCTCTGACTAGAAATGTCCGAAATCAAAACCATCAGTCTGTTAAGTGAGGATTTTGTTTTCACAGCCACTGGTGACAGTATTGTTTAGCTTTCAACATCTCTTTGATCTAGGCTATCATTTCCCCTGTCTCTAATAGAGTCCTCTCCCATTCAAAGCCCCTGTAACCATCTCCTTGGAACTCTTCCCCCTATTTCTTTGTCACAAAGCCATGGTGATATTTTGACTGCTTGCTACCGAAGCCAACTCCATTTATCTTTTCTAGTTAAAATAAATCTTTTTTGGGGTTCTAGGCTACAACTTACTTTCCTCTAGGATTTCTATGTGCTTGTAGGTGGTTCTTATATAGGTTCAGGGAAGGCAAGGACCTGTCTGGGTTACAATGCTAGGATTGCCCATGCTGGTGACTGACTGTTGTTGCTGGCTATTGGCTAGACACTTTGTTAGGGATGCTGGATAAACTACTTACCACTGGTTTCTGTGTGTGGTTTGGATTTGCACGCAGAAGACTGGCTTAGTTCCAGCGGCAGTCATTCAAAGACTCAGGAAGTAGAAGCTCACATTCTTTTGGGGCTTAGACTCCCCCTCCCACCCCTGTCCTCCAAGAGTGGCCTGACACACATTCCAGAGTATTTCTTTTCAAACTAATCATAGAACCCACCTAGATTCAAAGAGAGAGAGGAAGTGCAAACAACTGTGGCCATCCTTAATCTACCACATATATTATTAATCTTTTTCTCTTAAGGAAACTGCCTGACAACTTCCAGAAGGCCTTTTCCTAAGGTATACACTGATAATTTCCTACTCAGAGTTAAGCATTAAAGCAAGCATTACTTACTTAAAATCTGAAAATGGGAAGTTGGTTAAAATGTTTACATTAAAACACATTTTATATGAAAGATTCTGTTTCCAGACATGGCTTGGAGAAGTGGAATCCTACACTAGCTACACTGATCAGCTGTGCTTTCTTCTCCTGACTTGGCTCTTACCTGAGTTCCCTTCCTTCGGGAGGAGGAAGAGTCTGCCAGATGGCTTGGTGGCTGTGTTACCTTTCTACGCCTTTAAGTCATACCTCGCCAGCTCATATCCTGGCAGTTCCCAGACCGTGCTATTTATATTAACAGCAGAGTGAAAAGGTCAAAAAGTCTCTGTAGGCTGTCTTTTCTCAGTATGGCGAGATTCTGGGTATCTTGTATTCAGGCACCCAGAGATAAGGGGCCAGACCACTGTCATCTTTAAAGAGGTCAGTCTCACCTCCAGTGCCTTGCGTTCCATGGAGGGTTTCCCCTCTCCAGCAAGCCCATTGCCATCAAGCACCGAAGACTAACTCAGATGCCATTGTCAAGAGGCAGGGCATTTTTGCAAAGTTGGACCACAAGCTACTGAGCCAGAACCTCTCATGGGTAGTTACTCTCATAGGGTACTAGATGTCGTATCTCATAGGTTTTCCTCTAAGGTTTAAGGTAATTTTTTTTACCCAGCAAAACATAGTTGGAAATATAGAGATATGTATATACATAAATACAGTCATACATGAACATGCATAAGCACATAGCTATACATACATGTCAGAAAGGGTCAATATGCATAGTAAATAGAGAGCCATTGAAAGTCAGTGGAAGGGGTAAGGAAAACGCAATACAAATACAGGCAAGGAATGTGGAAAGGCAATTCAGATGGAAAGCTATCAGAGATAGATACTAAAACTACAGCTCAGCTGCTGTCTCCAGACTGATTGATACAGAGTTAAAATGACTGGCATGCCTACTTCCTGTGGGTACTTGAGAAAGCCCATACCTTTATCAGCTAATGGTAAGAGTCTCACTGGTTAAGCTTCGATGGAAAAGTGGCTGTGTGGATGGTTAAAATCTAATTCATATATCCTTTTGTCTTACAAGTTTGTTCTTAGAATGTTAACAGATAGATATAGATATATTTGCACAAATATATAAACACGCACAAATATACACACATACAGATATATATGAATATTTACACATACATAGAAACACATGTATGTATACATACACATACAGAGGTGTACATGTATATACACATGTTGTCTTAGGGGTTCTTTTGCTGTGAAGAGACACCATGACCATGATAATTCTTATCAAGGAAAATATTTAATTGGGGCTGGCTTACAGTTCAGCGGCTTTGACAATGATCATCATGGCAGGAAGCATGGAGGCACACAGGCAGACATGGTGCTAGACAGGTAGCTAAGATCTGGATGGAGATGGGAGTGGGATCTTGAGAGGAGGTAGGAAGAGAATGAGACATTGGGCTTGGCTTGAGCATTTGAAACCTCAAAGCCCACCCCCACTGACATACTTCCTCCAACAAAGCCACACCTCCTAACAGTGCCATTCCCTATAAGTCTATGGGGGCCGTTTTCATTCAAACCATCACACATACATGCATATGCACATATACACATACATAGATGCACACATATATTTACATCCATATACAGAGATATAATGTAAACACACATATACATAGATACACACATACAATACTTAGATACATACACATACATAGATATACATGTATATACACATATATACAGATATATATACATACACATACATAGATATACATGCATATACATATACATAGATATACAGGAATACACAAATGCATATGTAGATATACACTTATCTATTAATACAAACATATACACACATACATACACATACATATATACAGATACATAATATACACATATAATCAAAGTGTTTATGTGGCATTTTCTGCAATAATTAAAACTGATGATAATCCAATTTTATCAGTAAGTACTAGAGCAACTAGTCTGGCTTCTGTCCCCAACCAAAACCAGCTTGGAGAAGAAAGTGTTCATTTGGCTTTAAGGCTGCAGTCCGTCATTGAGGGAAGCCGAGATGGGAGCCTGGAGGAAGGGGCTGAACAGAGACTACAGAGGAACCCTGCTTACTGCCTGGCTCTCCCTGGTTTGCTCAATTTCTTATCTGCCCAGAAGTAGCAGGGCCCTGAGTGGACTGGGTCCTCCCTCATCAATCATTAATCAAGTAAATGCCACCGATTGGCCCACAAACCATGCTTATCGAAGTTCTTCTTCGGCCGCGGTTGACTCTAGACTGTGTCTAGTTGACAAAAATTAACCCGCACAGCTAGTAAATAAGGATTCATCATCTATGTGAGGACTAAAATTACCTGTTGCATATTTGTTACATGAAATGACAGCTATGAACCATTTTGAAGTGGGGGGAAAAAAGCCATAGAACATATCCTCAAGTCTAAGCATGCGCTGAGCCAGTAGACGCAACTAAAGCCGTCCCAGGATAGCACATCCAGGGGTAAGGTCAGTGTGAAACTGCAGACGTGAGCTTTATTTTTAAAGTGAGTGAGCAGTCCTACACATCGACGTGTATTTGCACGTGTATGTGAGAGGGGAAGTCTAGAGCGATCCGCCCAAAACATCGCCTAGCACGGATATACAGTGGACTTGATGTTCAAAGAGCACAGGTGCACGTGCTTTCCCCAAATTTTGCAGGCGCCCATGCACGCAGACACCACACGCAGCCCAACCGTCAGGAGAGGACGCATCTGCAGCCTGGATGCCTTGCTCAGTGTGTGGAATGGAACAGGCAGTCTCTGAAAGGGAAAGCACAATCTCGGGGAGAATTCTGCAAGTGAAAGACAAATTCCTCAGCGGCTTGGAGCAGGAGTTGCCAGGAAGTAGCGAAGTCACGGAGACAGCCCAAATTAGGAGGAGACAGGACCCAGAGCCTGCAGGTAACCACCGGAGTGGCCTGGCAAAGCCAGACCTCAGAGGGCCTGCCTTCTTCCGTGGGTCACACTTCTACTACAAACAAGGGCACATGGCCAAGGCCCCATCCACCCAGTACCCCGCGTAGACACTTAGCTAACTACATAATACCCACTTAAAAGAACAGCACATCCTTTCACAGGTCTCCTGGGCTGTCCTCCAGACAAGGATCCCAAGGCTCTTATCCTCAGCCTCTTCCCAGCGGCGCTGGGCATGCACTGAGCCCCTAGGTGCAGCTAAAGCCATCCCAGGATAGCGCATCCAGGGGTAAGGTCAGTGTGAAATTCTGCAGACTTGAACTTTGTGCCTCATGCTGTAAACCGAGCCTGGTCAAGACTTAAGCCTGTACAAGGTGCTGCCAGAGGTTGAATCCTCCGTTCTTCACACCGATGTCCTGCATGCAGCGTTGAGTCTGATGTTGGCATCACCATATCCGCGGCATGAAGGGCAGAAGATCACTCTCACGGAGAGACCACCTTTGATTCCCTCCCATTGGTGAAGCGTGACTCCTAAGCCCGAGGCCGGTTTCTGAAAACAGCCTACCTCTCCTGGAAGACGGTGACATCACGTCTCCAACATTAACGGTGAATGAGATGCTCCTTGATGTGAGGTAAAGCCAGCCACACTGGCTTCCGCTGCTCCCGCTCCTGGGGGTGGTGCTCCTCATTCATCCTGGTTTCTCTCCAGCATATGTGGGCCATGGTTGCCAGTTACTCTCTATGTCATGATCGCAGAACCTACGTGCTATGACAGATGTGACTTCTGACGGGCTGTCCCGTGGCCTGCTCAGGCAATGACTATTTTTAGGCAGAAGGCCTAGTCCCTGTTTTCATTCCCACAGCCAGCTTCTATTTTAATGCTCCATTTGGCTCCAGGAACCAAACCATGCCCATAGAATTCCCACAGGGCATTAACAGAAAGCAAAACCTCCTCCCACTTTGGAATTAATGAGCCCCTCTCGCTGTCAGACTTTCTTTAATGGATTTCACCAGTCTGTGTATTTTCACACCCAGAACGGAAAGTCATACAAAGGTAACTTAATTCAGGAGTGACCTTTGAGTTGCTTGCCTGGCAGTGTAGTAAATCTTGCTAGGTGGCAGGTTTATTCCTTTATCTCTGATTTCCATACAAGGCTTCACCTCCTGTGTGGCACTGACTTCAGTATTTGTGAAACTATCGCTGTCCAAAATGGCTGATAATCTCTGCCTTCTATCATCTTACTGATAATGTCTCTCTTTCCCTTCCCTTAAATTTTACATTTTTACCAGACTATCTCTCAAGAAGATTGCATCCCCACAGTACACGATATTTCAAACAACTCGAAAGAATAATAACTTATTTTCTGTTCTCTTCATGGCAGGGTCTTTCTTCTTGTCACCTCTAAGGCTGGAAAGATATCAGGTTGGACCTTTTCCTTATTTTTCCTGTTTTCTTTCTACTTTGTCAAACCGTCTCATGGTCAGTTTTACTGCCCCCCCCCACCCTTTGTTGGATGCAAAAGAGCCAGGTGAATTTGCAATGAAACAATCTCCAAAGTGGATTGCAATTGTTTTTTCAGGGTTTCATAATTGGGTGTAAATTACACCAAAATGATGAACTTCAGAACTTGGCTGGTTCATCCACTCTTTCTGCACACTGTTGATGATGCAGTCTGTGTAACACGGAAAGAGTGGTGTGGAGGAGAAGAGTTTCATGGGAATCCTTGTCTTCTAGTAGCCATGATAAAAAGAGCACACCATGTGCTTTTGGGTGAAGCTGGAGGACTGAGTGCCTGTTGGTCATCTCTAGTCTTTTTTCTGCCTTCCTCAGACAGGGACCTCCGTTGGAGGAGCTTTTCCAATGCCCCACACCCCGGATGCTTCCACCTCATGGACATCAGAGGTCAGCATGTGACCCAGGAATAGCTTATCACCATGCCAGTGCTCCAGGTCACAGTGACAGTTCCAAAATGAGCGCGTGACTGAGGTGACCCAGTTAGCAACATTTGTTGAGAAGTGTTCCTATCAATGCTGAAAAAAACAAGTAATTCTGGCAAACAAAGGTGCATTTCTGTGAAGGCGTATTTGACCTGGGTCTTGGGTATTCTTGCTTTGCTAGGTCCCATCCAATACAGTACAGCCCCACTCTGTGAAGAGGACAGGAAGGCCTGCTGCAGTCAGCACTCAAGGAGTCCAGCCACAAAACCACTTCATGTTAGTAAGGCACACGGGTGGTGCAGTGTAAGCCTCATGGCTTACCCCACGTTCTTCAATAACATGCGTTATAGATAAAGAAGAGCGATTGCCAGGCCAGCGAGACGGCCAGCAGGAAAAGCGCTTACACAGAGCCTGATGATCTGGAGTTCCATCCTAGGGGCCCAGAAGGTGGAAAGAGAGAGCTAACTCCCACAGTTCGTCCTCTGGCCTCCACATACAGGTTATGCCACAACGGCACATGCACATACACAATCAATCATCCAAGCAATCAGTCTAATTATGTTTCTGCTCAGATGGGGGCATAGCAAAGAGTCTGGCAGTCAAGAGTGCTTCCTGCTCTTGCAGAGGACCTCAGTTTGGTCCACAGCACTAATGTTGGTTGATTTACAACCGTCTGTATGTAGCTCAGCTGCTGGATGATCCTAGACCTCTGGGCTCCTTGGGTACCTGCGTTCATGTGCAGAGAAGCGCGCACACACTCACACATATGAAGAATTAAAAGCAAACATATTTAAGGTATAGAAATAAAATTTAAAGATGTAAAGTTTTTAAAATTAAAAATATTTTTTTAAAGAAATAGATTAACAAGCCTGGGGTGGTTGGCTCAGCCATCCAGTACTACTTTAACAAGGGTGAGTCCCTAGGTTCCACCCTCAGCATGGAAAAGAAAAGCTAAAAAGAAAGAAAGAGATTGTTACCACTTTAGATCATTTAGAAGATTGGAACAATATTGGGAAACCTGAGATTTGGGTTCATTGTGAATCTTTGAATTAAATGCAAATATCTAGAACTTGCTTTATCCAATTCTCAATAAAATAGCACTGTGTTTAAAATTATTTTAAATTAAGAAAGACACATTGAAATTTTAATTTCCAAGACTTTTCCAAGGGAAACAGTCCCAAAGCTGTAGAAGTGGCAACATAAAGCTCACAATGGGAAAATCAGATTAGAAAATTTTAATTTACGATGCATTTAGTCCTATGACAAAGACTAAATCAAATATAAGAATTATCTTGAAAAATAGTTTTCCTAGTGAAATCACTTCTTTAAATTAAAAACGTAAATAAACTAAACAGTTTGGCTTTTTACATGAGGCCAGACAAGCAGCTGAGTTTACTATCTCAGACAGAGAAAAACTTTCCTGCTGAAAACACATTTCAGAATTAACTCACCAGGGCTGGAGCATACAGATTCCATATGTAGTTCAAGTGCCCCAAATAAACGAAGCCGTGGCCAAAACTGCACCCTCTGGAGGGGGAGAGGCTGGAGATAGCCAAGGTACAGGCACGCCATGCTAAAGGTGTTCAGCGTTTTCCTGAAGATCACTGGGAACTTGGGAAGCACTTGAAGAAGGGGAATCTTAGAGAGTGTGGATGGCAGAGGAATGTGATCGCAGGCCAGGAGCTAAGTAGGGAATCATCCAGGTAGGGCAAGGCAACTGTGTTTGCTCAGAGGGGAGGAGGGAAAGAACAGAGGGAGGTAGAGGCATGAGGGACGGTCAATGAAAACGACAGGATTTGGGGAACCAGAAGGCCACGCCAGTCAGGGAAGCAGGAAGCCTACCTGCAGCTCTTTATCTCCGCCTCCTCCCCTCCAGTTCCCCAGCCTCACCCCCAGTTCCAGCGCAGAACACCTCCTGCAGCCTCCACTTCCTCTCCTACAGCCAGCCATCTCCAATGGACCACATAGAGAGGCTCGTCTAGCTTTCTCCCCCCACTCACATCTGTTTATCCCAACCCCACTCCAGCAGGCAATCCCTGAGTACCTACAGGTCAGTCTGGTAGCCTAACTGGATCTGCACCTGTCCTTCCTCTCTTCTAAACCCAATCCCGGGTCTCACCCCAACCCTATAGCAGACCCTGCTGTGATCTCTCTACTCTCAGACCCCATCTCTGATGGCTCACACAGATCCCCTTCCCCTTCGATCTTCCTATTCATCCCGTTATCCCAGCCCCCAACTACAGCCGGCATTCTCTGGGAACCCACCAGCTAAGCCTGCCAGACAAGCAGGTAGGCCAGTGGCTGAGCTGGTGAACTTCAGGCCTTCACTCAGCCTCCTCCACTCCACATCCAATCCCCCAGTCTCAGCACCCCTGCCTCCAGCTCTGCTAGGTCCTCTCATCCCTCTCTTCCCCACTCCCAGGGAACTGAGCAGATCCTGGTGGAATACCTTGCTTTCCTCCCCACTGTAGTTCACCCGAGCCTCCCCCTCTAGCTCATCCTCATTCCTCCATTATCAGGACACCTAGAAACACATTTTACTGGGAAACCCTGTGACCATACCTGGCAGAATCCTGGAAGAATTCCTTCCAGGCACTTCACAGCCACCACATCCGCCTAAGAACCAGAGAGGACAATCTGTAGGGCAAACTAAGGAACAAAACACCCACCAGACAAGACAATACCAGATATCAGCACCTAGAATTACAATCTTCCCAGGCCCAGATGCCTAGATACCAGTGTAAAAACAGTAATAGCCGGGCCTGGAGAGAGAAAGGGCTGGGGAGGATTTGATGACTAACTCCATGTGAAGAGGAGGAAGAGTGAAAAAACTACTCTCGGGATCCAGAGAGTGCATCTGGAGATCTTTAGCCAAGAACTAAGATAAAGGGAGAAAAACCCAGCAGGTATTTTGGGCAGACTGAAGTTATGGCAAGGGAGATGTCTGTCCATCAGTTCAGGAGAAGGCAAGAGCTGCGGCAAGGTGGGCTGAGGACTCAGGGCAGGGCTAATAACAGCCAATAGAGGCTGTGATTTCACCTCCAACCAGGAAGTCACTGGCTATGTCTCTGCTGCCTGTGTCCTCAGGAATCAACAGCTGGAGCTCTCTGAGATTCACGTACATTCATGCGACCATGGCTCACAAGCATACAACACGCACACATCTTCCTCACCTGCTAACACGTGAAAAACCTGGGAGGCAGATGAGTGAAGGATTGCTGTCTACAGTGACCTGTGAAGCAATACCCAAAGCCAAGAGCCAAACTTTGTGGTTGAAGAGCCAGTCAGGGGTCACATTCATCAAGCCATCCTGACTCTATATATGTCAGACACCACCCATAAGAAAGCAGGGAGCGAAGAGAGGTGACTGAAGAAATGATTGAAGAAGAGAAAATGGGTTCACAAAGTGTGATATCATAGAAGATGAGGTGGGATAAACTTTGAAAAGGCAAGATTTCTATGTAGGAAACAGTGACAGTGAAGGGGGATCTGCTTAAGTGTGGCCCTGCAACTCTGTTTCCAGAAGGCATTGCACACAAGCTATTATTTAAATGCCCATGCCATGCATCTCATAACTGACCACACAACTCACCAGCTATAAAATGTCAATATCTTTAGAGCAGTCAAACTTGAGGCATGCTCCAAGCAAACATGCAGAAATCTCTAGCATGCATGCTTGTGTTCTGACATTATTATGTCTAGAAAGACTTGATTGTCCAAACCTTTCTTTCGATGGTCTACCATCGTCCCTTTCCTTTATTACATTAAATACATGGTTTTGTAAAAATGCCCGAAATCTTTTCTCAGAGAAAAAGGCTCCTGTCTTTCATTTCATCCTCTCTTTTGCTTCTAAACAGCAAATTCCACCAGAAAAAAAAATGAAGAGACATGAGAAAAAGAGGGAAATGTTTTTAGTGATTTTGGTGTCAGGTCTCCCTAACTTGCTGAAGACTGAATTATGAGCTTCCTTGATGGGGAAAGTGAGCAGGGAAGAATGGTGCCATGATTCTAAAGGCTATTAGGGTTTTTATTGAGAAAAATGGGGGTTGTTGTCTCCGAAGTTTTTCTTTATTCTTCCTTGGCTTATAGAAGCACAATTTGTTGGGGGAAAATGTGATCCCCTCACAAAGGAAAAGTGATCTAAGCCAATTATATGAATTTTCATCACAGCCTTGATATGAGTTTTATTGTATCTTGTTATGCTGTGTTCAGTTGATATCACTGGGAGCCTGCTCTCTTCTGAAGGGAAACAGAGGACAGGTGACTCTATGGGAGAAAGGAGGTGGGGGTTGGGAGAAGGAGAGGAAAGGGAGGCTGGAGTCGGGATGTATTGTATGAGCAAAAAATCAAAAATAAAAATAATAAAAAGAAAAGAAAAAGAAATGGCCTTCTGAGTGCCTTCAGGGAAGACTATTTCTTCTTCATAGGAAGACTCATGAGAAGAACCTGCCATGCAAGCCCAGGATCACCACCCCCACCATGTCACAGTGGCTTGGTATGCTGGCATACCCTCATGGACGTCCATGAAGCCTGCACCACCGACCACTGTGAGGCCACTGGGGGAAGACCAGCAGGTGGGTCTGCAGCCCACCGCTTCCCATCTATGGGAAGATGGATGCAGCTTCCTCTTCCAATCAGAGGTGTGCCATCTCTGCTCACACCTCTGCTGCTCAGGCTAATGACTTGCTGCTGAGAATAGCTGGAGTAATACACAGACATTCTAAATATGCCAGCCAACATCACACCCGAGGAAACTGCTTGGCGTACCTAAAGGACCAGCAGCACTGTGGTTGCCGTGGTGAGCATGGTGAGAAAACAGGATATTACCTCCTACACGAGAGCCCCTCCCTGCCCCTGTGACGATCCTAGTTGCTCACAGGATGTGTCTTCTACAAAACTAGCCATGAGTTGCAGCAAGATCAAACCCTCTGTGTTGGGGTTACAGTTGCGTTTCGCACGCTTGCTTGACTTCATTGCTCATTTGTTGAATTCCTGGGATGTACTGTTTTTGTAATCAGAAAATAATACAAATATTCCTTCTGGAGTGAAAAAGGCAGTTCCCACATTATCGTTTCAACACTAATCAAGAACTAAAACTAAAGGTGGCGCCGGGCAGCAGACCTTAAATGAGAGGGTGTTTTCCCAGGCTCTGGTTAAGATAGGAATGTGAGATACAGCAGGGGCGGCAGGCGTGAATTACCCTGCACGTACCCACGAACAAACGAGGCTTTACAGCAAAGTATCTCATTCTCCCTCCTATTCAGATTTCTACATCGCAAGTTGTCTTCATCCCTGCCCTGTCTTATAATTGCACAGATTCCATATAAAGGAATACTAATAACCTAAAAGGACAAAATTGTTTACTTCGTCATTTAAAACAGAAAAAAGAACCCATGTCCATTAAACATGGACTGAGTTTTTGTGTGAAAACTGCACCTTGCTGCCAGGAGAAGTCACATATCAATTAGCTGTCTTCCCGTTTGCTCGAATCCAGGCTTTGGAAAGTCAGAGATGGTCAATTTTCAATCTACTGGCTTGATAATAGAATCACAATATGGCTTTAATGAGCGTTTGCAGGCTCATTAGGTGGCATTGTCTGAGGGACTCTGTTATGACTGTAATTTTAGAAGCAGAATACAGGGCTCAAATGAGACCTAAGGGCCTTTCCGATTTTCCTTCCCATTGAGCTACTGCTTCATTTTTAACCAACATGCTTCAGAACCGTGTGTGCTCTGTGTTTAGACACCGGTCTCTCCAGAAAGTCTCTACGCTGCAAATAGGATCCTTTGATGAATGTCTGAGCAATAAATAAAATGCCCATAATCAATCCACTGTTCAGGTTGTCTGCTGGCTTTAACTTTACAAGGCCCGAGAGGGTGGACAGGACGCTGCGGAGGGCCAGCCTGACATGGAAACGTGTGTCCAGACCTGCAATTGCTCCAAATGTCATGGCTGACTTTCGAGGGACTTTCCAGTGGAATTTTCCTCACACTGGGTATTTGACTGATATGATTAACCTTAAACTACGTCTTGATGCATCCAGAGCTCATGATGATAAAGAGTTATTTGTCTTACAGTGTGTGCCAGACTCAACAAAGGAGAATAAAAAAAAAAAAAGAAAGAAACCAAGATCTGCTCTGAAGCAGACAGAAAGAGAGAGGATCTGTGGGTAGATTTCAGAGGGTGAGCAGGGCTCTGTTTACTAAACTTACCTATGGAAATAATTTAAAGCAAAGAGAAAATGTGTGTCAATTGGGGGCCAAGGTATAGTTCGTTCTGTAAATAGTTTGCAATCTAAGTATAGGGACCTGAGCTCAATACTTGGAACCAATGTTAAAAGCCTATGGTGATGGTTGGCCCTCTAAACCCGAGCACTGGAGAGGCAGAGGCAGGAAGATCCCTAGGCAATGTTGGCCAGCTGGGCTAATCTAGTAACTAAAGAGTCTTAGAACCCAGTGAGAGACAGCGTTTAGAAAACACAGGGTGGCTTACCATCCTGAGGAACAACATTCAAGGCCAATCTCTGGCCTCAACACACACCTGAACACACATACACCTGAACACATACACACCTGAACACACACACACACACACACACATATATTCTGCACATGCCAACATGTGTGCACATATGCACATACATAGATATACAAACAGTACATCAACGTTTAAATACTTAGAAAAACAAAACTTGCTCAATTATTTCAGCTTAAAGGGTTTTTCTGCCCAATCTGGAGGTGCAGAGCTGAAATCCCAGCTCCTTGGAAGGCTGAGGCAGGAGACTCATGAGTTCATGGCCTGCCTGGGGGGGGGGGGGAGGCTATGAACTCAAAGCCAAAAAGAATGACTCAGTGAGATCCGTCTCAGAGTAAAATGAGAAAGCAGGCTGGGAACCTAACTCAGTGGGAGATCGTAAACTTATTGAGTGCAAGGCCCTTTGTTCAATCCCCAGGGCTACCACAAAAAACAAAAGGAGATTTCATAATACGTTTATTTAAATTTTTGTATTTCCTCTTATAATGCCATATTAATACTGGTTGGCATTTTTCTCCATCTCAGCCGTTCGTGACAACTTTGCAGGGTGTGAAAAAGCAATTTTAACTATAGCTCTAGTTTATTCTCAATTGCTCCAATGGCCACGGGCAAAGCGCATTCCCGTATAATGTTAACAACTGATTAAAACATAAAACAGCACCCAAACAGCTCACCAGGTTTCTGATTTCTCTTGTATCCTATTTTGAAAAGGTTCTTTTCAATTAGCCTACAACACAGGAGAGTGCGTGTTTGGTTGACTATGTAATTCTGTCCAAGAAACCCAAATTAAGAACAAGCATCAGGAACTTGGAAATAAAACAGGAGTGTCGAGACACGAAGAGTGTGAAAATTAGCCTAGCTTCTGAGCTATCCGCACCCTTCCCAACAGCACGGCTATGGAGGAGTCAGAGATCTGGCAGCTGGTATAGAATTCGCCAGCTGGTGGGGGTTCCTTGGACTTCCCACAGGGCAGGGAACCCTGATTGCTCTTTGGGCTGAGGATGGAGGGGGACTTGATTGGGGGAGGGGGAGGGAATGGGAGGCGGTAGCGGGGAAGAGACAGAAATCTTTAATAAATAAATAAATAATAAAATAAATAAATAAAACACAAGTAATATACCACCAAAAAAAAAAAAAAAGAATTCACCAGCAACTGTACAGTGTTACTTCATACTCTGATGATAGAAACAAACTTGTAAAATACGGTAGTTAAAATGCTGTAGCAGAACACAATGGCCTTTAATACCTATGTGTTCAAAGGGGGGAGTGTGTTTTAAATTTTTTTGATCATAATGCAATCTTCTCGAAGCTCTTAAAGTATGGATAATTTCACTCAATTTTCCAGTAGGTTTCTGCTTTGAGTAAGTAAATAGTGGGTAATGGCTTGTGTCAAAGTCCTTGCCATACTCCATTAAACACAGGGCATGACAGTCTGATCGGATGCCTCTCTACAGTGGCTCTGACTGTGAGCTACCCAGTTACATCAGAAGTCTAAGCTCATCTCCGCCAAATCCTCCACGGTTTCCCATCTGGACAGATGTTGGCTCCTAGACTCTTCACCTGCTTTTGATCTCAGCACTGTCCTTGAGATGCATGAAGCTCCCCAAAAAAGAAGATGAACAGGCAAGCAAAAGACATTAATGGGATTTCACAATTTCATATTCTTTTCTCTTTATCCCAAGGAAATTACAATTATACATAGGTTTATAATCAGATAACCAAAAAATGTGAATCATTTGTTCAATACAAGAAGATGCATTTGCTAGATGATGTGACTATATAAATGTACCCAGTGTCTTGGGATATTACTGATAGTAGAGAGACAAAATTAGACAAACCAACATAAATACTACATCAAATAAATGGAAAGTCCAGCTTACACATTTCCTTAGGAAATTCCTTACTGATAAAAATAAATCAGCTAATATTGTCAGCCTTCAATTAAAATTTATTTTTTGTCACACAGGAGGATAAAATACTGCAATTTATTTCTATTAATTATTAAAATTATATGTACAAATGTTTCCTGAGAACATAGGGATGAGTTTCCTCTGGTTTCAAAGAGTTATTCTACATTCACAATGTAACACTTATCTGTTTAAAGATTACTGATTCCGTGCTTCATAATGCCTAGATATTCATGATCAGAAGGGTGTTGCTAAGGGGCTGTTTCACACAGGTCAGCGTGAGACTCGGATGGAAAGATTATAGTGGGTTTTTAGAGAGAGAACACATGGCAGTCTTAATGTTCCTCAGCCTACCACAGTCCCTAGAGACTAGATTCCTGAGAGGGAGAGGGGATCTTAGTGGCTCTCTTAACTGACAGGGTTACAGAAACCTGCTGTTTCCAGCCACTGCCTCACTAACATCCAGAATGGTTTCTCCCTCAGAGAAATAATGAATTGAGGTACTGTGACATCAGGTACAAGGTTAGGTCCCCTACTCATCGTATGACTAACTGTAAAGTCAGGGGCCTCCCACAGCTTCTCCTCACACTGATAGTCTAGAGATGCTCATAGATCTCAGGAAAACACTGAACTTACGTTATCAGTTTATCATGGGAAGTTCCACTCATGAGATGCCCAATCAAGGGTGTGAGAAAGAATGACCTTTCTCAGCAGACACCCTCCCAGAACCCCCGATGTTCTCAGCCAGTTCACTGTGGAACACTAGTCATTGGAGACAGATCGAATAACCAGGTACAGAGCTGAGGATCCCAACCCCCCAGTCTCATGGCTAATTCCTATCACAAACAATCCCACCCTGTACCCTGACACTATCCATCTCATTAGCACACCAAAGGAATCAGCACCCCAGTTTCCAAGAGTATCCAAAAAAAACTTACATCAGAGTCAGGGACTAAGACCCAGGTCTGCAGCTAGGCACACTTCTCTCACCTGTCACATACGAAATGACAAAGGTTTAGGCAGCTGTGCATCAGAGAATGGGAACAGAGGCACCTATGCAGTCCTTATATGTCTCAAAGTCATAATTACCTCGATAAGAAATCAGCCTGGCATAACTGACCACCCCTATATTGGTTGCATTTGCCTGGCTCTCTAATCTGCTTTGCAGGGCATTCTTTAAGTCGGCCGTAAACCCTCGCTGTTCTAAGAAAACTGCTCTAGTTTTTCCATTTTGCGCTGTTCATTGTCCTTCCCCAATCCTCCCAACACCCTGGCTGTTCCCCCCTCTCCACTTCCTCTAATCGTCAAGGCTTGTTTGCTTGTCTCCAACTCTTTACATTTGGGCTGTAACCTACATACAGTGCAGAACAGAGATCCCAAGTGTGGTGTTTGATGAATATTTATACATCATTAAGGATTTTTTAAGCCCACAAAAGAGGACACAATCAAACTCATTTAGTAGCCTATGGGTAGGGACTGCTATAAAGTAGATAAGCATGCCCGACTGTAGAACATGGACTGTGTTCTCTCATCTCCTCGTGTTCAATCCTTCCTTCTCTCTTCCCTCCTATGCTTCCTCCCTTTCCTCGCCCTCTTCTCCCTCCTCTTCCCCTCCTCTCTCTATAAAATTATCTTCAAAATTATGGCTCAAGTGATTTTTCTGCTTATAATAATAACCAGCAGTCATCACTATAGTTATGAAGGAGAAAACCCATCTCCCAGAAGCCCTGAGGTCCTTGGAAGAAAATTGCAAGTGATCATCTACAGAAAATAACACATTCTCTGAATCCCTTCTGATTAATTAGCCGTCATCACTCAGAACTTTCCGTGGTATTTTGCAGACTCACTCAAGCCCTCATGTATTCTCCACAGTTGTGTAGAACTTGGGAAATCCATAAAATTTTCACAGGAAAAAAATAAAATCACACACCTTCCTTTTCCATCCCTTCAATGACCTAACAAGCAACCGGCCACAGTAGTCATAGTGTAAATGATTGAAATGTGTTTATTTTCAGCTCACTCCAATTAGTCACGGCGCTCATCACGTGGACCCGTCCCTAAAGCTCGTGACATGGTGTATTCTCCACGATCAGGCAAATCATTATTCCCAAAATGTGTGCTCTCTTAATTGTTTTCATAATTACTAAAAATAAGACCTGTTTTATTTGGAATCTAAATCAATGACTTTATACCTCTAAGAATATTAGTTTGGGAAGAATGTGTGGGGACAGTACTTTAAGGGCTATAAGGAAGGAAAATAGATTAGGAGCCCCTGACCTGGGCTTTCTTTAGTGCTGGCTGTCCCCTGAGAAGACTGACATCTGCAATCAGCTTTCATGGCTGATACGTGTACCCTCAGGGTGACCTGAACTCAGCCTGTTGTGTACCCATGAAGGATGTCGTTAATGGCACCCCATTTCCTGCAGAATCATCCATTATTTCTGCAGAATAATCTATATACATTATCTCACCTGTACCCAATCGGATCAACCTCTTTATCCAAAACCGGTATGCACTTTTGAACCTTACTGTTCATAACTTAACTCAACGCAGGATTCCATTTGCCATGTAAATATTCGGTTGCAGAGATCAAAGCTAGCTCCCCTTGTATTATAAGCATGCAATTTTTTGTAACCTCTTTAAGTGATAGCCAATAATGCCAAAGATACACCACAGCTCTAAATTTTTCTCTGCCCTCTAATAAACCTTTCTATCCTTGTTAAACCCAAACAGCCTATGACCTGATAAGGACACTACCTGTCTTTAGTGAATTAATTGGAAAATTTGGTTGAAGCAAAGATGGATGAAAATGACATGTTCTGGCTCCAAACATTTTAACTAAAGATACAAAAACGCATACTTATCAGCCAATTAGTGAATACAGGATCATTCTCTAAATTTGAGCCCCATGGTTGGAATCTGGCCTTGCCTTTCATGCTCCAAACTCCCGCTGACACAGACCCTGCCATGTACGTATTCTACTTCTTTGAGGTGAAGTGAGGCCACAGAGATAGTTGTGAAAGCTACCCAGTGCAAAATTTCCTAGGGTTGCTTGACTCTCCTTGGTTGACTTGTGCACCATTAATTGGCGGCACATCCATTTAGCAACGAGCTTTTATAGGCTCAATCCAAAGCTTTCAAACGGCGTTCATAACAACAGGACTCTTCTTTCTGGGGCCTTTCCTTCCTGGTTTTATGTCTCCCTAAGCTGTATTTTCAGTCATCAGCCCAGCACAATTAGCTTTACTGTATAAAGACAAGCAAGTAACAGCTGAGCCTTGATGACAAAGAAGTAGTGATGTGGTGAGAAAAAAGTACCCAGGGCCAATAAGGGCACGGCCACCACCAGTGGGATAAAGATGGTTTCGCAACGTCTCTCAGAGATGTGTAGATAAAAGGGATGTTCATCGGAGAAAACAGACATGTGTTGAATCTGGTAAGAAATCATATGATAGTTCCATTGCCTTGGACACTCATTTTCAGATTTGTATAGATTTGCAGTGTGTGGTACCACGTTCGTGTGAAGGCAGCACTTTGTTCTGCAGCCTCACCACCTCTGTCCTCTGCAACAGCACGTAGGGAGACAGTGAAATGAAGACAGCCACCTGCCAGCCAAAAGCATCATTTATCGATGTGGGTTTGTAAGCTCACCAGGGCAATCCCAGCATTTGGGAGGCAGAAACAAGAGGACTGTCATGAATTCTGGGCCAGCCAAGGCTCTATTAGTGAGCTCCAGGCCAAGCGTGCCTTGAGGGATTCACTCCCAAATTAATAAATAAATAAAAGATCATTTCCTGGAGAACCTTCAGAGTTTTTTTTTTTCTTCTTCTCTTTGGACTCTGTGCTTAGGCACAGCTCATTTCTTATATGACAGGAGGGGAAACTGAGGCCAGGGAAGCACGCTGTGCTTGTCATTCTGTCCGCAGCAGGAATGGCTCAGTGTGGTACCACACAGTTCTTCGCTGGCAAGAAATGACTCAAAGTGGGTTAAACTTAAATTTCTGTGGTGGTCGGCAAGACTGCTTGCGGCGTGAAAAATATCTTCACACTCTGCTTTCCTCCAAACACAGAAATGTAGAGCAGACCCTCCTAACAACGGACTCTGTGATGAATGGGAGAATCCAGCCTGCCAGAGAGCTTTCTGCCACACCTGAAACTCCTTCCAAAAGCCACATTGCTCGAGTTTGGGGGTCAGCAAAACCCCAAATCGTCCTTAGGAACACCCAGACCCTTGGGTTTACAGAGAAATTTGAATCCATATGTTTCTGATTCTCCTGGAAAGCACAGCCCAAGGGTTTTACAAGTTTTTTTTTTCCTCAGGAAAATTTCTGTATTTGAAACTCAAAAGTAATATTTAACCAAAAATAAACTAAATGTAAATCACTACCTGTGGGGCATTAATTTGAACCAAGGCCACAAAACTACCTTTTAAAATGAGAACCCCTGGTTTCTGGGACGTGGAGGCTCCAGAGCTCTAATCTCTCCCTTCCTCCTGGTCAAGCATTGCATGCTGGGAAGGAAGCACCTCTGTGTGTGTGTGCGGGGGGGGGGGGCTCTGTGTATCTCTGTGTGTGTATCTGTGTTGTGTCTCTCTGTGTGTATCTGTGTTGTGTCTCTGTGTGAGTGTTTGTGTTGTGTCTCTGTGTGAGTGTCTGTGTTGTGTCTCTGTGTGAGTGTCTGTGCTGTGTCTCTCTCTGTGTGTATCTGTGTTGTGTCTCTGTGCTGTGTCTGTGTCTGTATCTGTGTTGTGTCTGTGTGTGTATCTGTGTTGTGTCTCTGTGTGTGTGTCAGTGTTGTATCTCTCTCTGTGAGTTGTGTGTCTGTGTATCTCTGTGTGTGTATCTGTGTTGTGTCTCTGTGCGTGGGTCTGTGTTGTATCTCTCTGTGTGTTGTGTCTGTGTGTGTGTGTGTCTGTGTATCTCTGTGTGTATCTGTGTTGTATCTGTGTGTGTGGTGTGTATCTGTGTATATCTGTGTTATGTCTCTCTGTGTGTATCTCTGTGTTGTGTGTGTGTCTGTGTATCTCTGTGTGTGTGTCTGTTTTGTGTCCCTCTCTGTGTGTCTCTGATTGTGTGTGCGCACATCTGGAGGCATAGGTCAACCCTGGGTGCCAATGCTCAGGCACCGTCCATCATGCTTTTTGAGACAGAGTCTGTCAATGATCTGTATTTCTGCCAAGCAGGCTAGGCTGGCCAGGCAGCAAGCCGCAGAGCTCTGCCTCCACTGCCCAGAACTGGGATCATAGTCACTCCTCGGTCTAGGCATGGGTTCTTGGGGTCTAACTCAGCGCCTATGCTGGAGCCACAAGTGCTCCCCCAACTCAGCAAAGAAGCTCTATTGTAAAAGGAGACTGCGCTTCTGTTTCCTGGCCACCCACATCCAAATAATCACATAAAAACTATATTAATTACAACACTGTTTGGCCAACGGCTCAGGCCTATTCCTAGCTAGGCTTTTACATCTTAAATGAACCCATTGCTATTATTTTATATTTAACCACGAGGCTTGTGGCTTGTTATCTCACATCTTGCTTAGGCAGCTACATGGCATCTGCCTAACACCACCTTCTTTCTCTCCGCATTCAGTTTAGTTTTCCCACCTGGCTATATTCTGCCCTGCCTGCCATAGCCCAAAGCAGCTTCTTTATTAACCATTCAAAGCAACACAAACATGGAAGGACATACCACATCACTCTATAGTTAGCCAAAGGATGGCTGTCTCGGTCCTCTACCCCAAACAGAGAAGGGATGCACTCCTAAATGTTCAAACAGAGAAGGGATGCACTCCTAAATGTTCAGCGGCAAATTCACAACCTCTCTCATGTTCAGAACCTAGACTGAAAGCACAGCAGTAGAATGGGAACAATTTGGGAAGAAAGAAAAGGTGAGTGGGAGGGGAAGCGTGGGGGGGCTGGAGGATGAGCATGCTCAAAATGCGTCAATAGACATATACGAAAATGCTGTTATCATGATGAAACCCATTATCGGGCTTGGTGGATACAGAATGCCATCCCAGCTACTCGGGACTGCAAGGTCAAGGTTAGCCTCGGTTACAGAATTAGTTCAAGGTCAACAAGGGAAATTTGGTGAGACTCTGCCTCAAAATAGGAATTAAAAACAAGACTAGACGTATAGGGAGTGTGTCTAGCATGTGTGGGTTTATCTGTTTAATCCCTGGGACAGTAAAAGATAGATCAGGGAGATGGGGAGAGGCCATATGGAGGAGGGAGAAAGAGACCCGATATTTTGCACAGCAGACACATGCTGTGCAAAATATCAGGTCTCTTAAAAGGAAAGTTGTGACTTTGAGGCCATGAGCAGGTGATGGGTTGACATTGCCCCTTTGGGATGTGTTGGGTCCTTAGTCTTACACACCCCTACATGTGCCCATGTGACACTTTTTTAATATATGCAATTATTCTACCTTTAACAAAATGTCTCAGGCATGCAAATATCAGAATTTAAAAAACATTTGAGAGGCAGGGTTGGACCTGGAAAGGCAGAAGTATTCTTGGTTTGAGGATAGCTCAAGCTGCATCGTGAGACCCTATTAAAAAAAAAAAAAAAAAAGACAAGACCTTTCTTTGTAAAGGAGTAATAGGGTGCATGAAAAGGGATAAAGCAGAGAGAGAAGGGGGAGGGGAGAATACATGATCAAAGTCTGTTATTTACAGCAGAAGTCACTATAGAGCCCCTTACTTTGTGCAGCAAATATCCCTAACAACAACTTTATCAACACATTTTAAAAACTATAAGATTTTTTTTCAAATACTCAAGAAATTGTTTGACAACTTATTTAGCCTTTAAGAGCAAATTCTGTGATATGAAATTTAAAATTTGGAGAATTTACCCTGCATGAAACCCTTTCAAAACCCTCGCAGATTTCACAGCCCTGTATTGCACCCCTGGGAATCCACATGGACTTCTAATATCGACTGGATTTCAAAAGCCAATTCTAGACCAAATATTTGGAGTAGCTTGAGTTTTGTCTATATGCCATCTTCTTAACTAGTGTAAAGGAGGTTTACAGAAATTGGACCCTTGAGAGAAATGATTTCTCACCAGCCGTAAAGCCAGGTGCACAGGAGCGTTCATTAACAGTAGCGTGAGACGGGGAATCTGAGAGTCGCCTGAGATCCTACAGCTGAAAAGTGAGATAACCCCCGGTGCACAGTGTTCACTCTGAACACAAGTAATAATGGTCAAAGTTTAAAAAAATTCTATCTAGGATATGTGTGTCCACAGTTTTTGGCATAAAGACAAAGAGACACATAGGAACACGTGTCCAATAAAAATTAAGTAAAATCAGGCTGAGTAGTCAAAGACAGAAGAATGGAGCATTGATGAGCCCTAGGGATAATCTTTTCCCCTATAAACTGGTACATTTTATCCCACAACTTGCAAGGCAGAGGCAGGTGGATCCCTATGAGTTTGAGGCCAGCCTGGGCTACAGAGCAAGTTCCAGGACAGGCTCCAAAGCTGCACAGAGAAACCCTGCTTGAAAGAAAACACACACACAAGTCCAACCTACCCGAAGGCCCTGTGCAGCTGGTTGACATCACACACGAAGGATGTCACTCTCGCGGATTTTCTACAGATAACTCCTCTCTCTCAAGTTGACCTGTACTTAAGGATAAGACAGATTTTTCACCTAATTCAGACTTCAAGGTATTATAAACTGACCTCTCTGAATAGGGAAAGATAACATTCTCCAAATAAAGAGAGAAACAATAAAGATAGAATTTTCTCATTTTCACCTCATTCAGACCCCCAAGGTATCATAAACCGACTCCTCCTAATGGGGCAAGATGATGTTCCTTAAGCTATCCATGAATTTACTCTGCCACGGCATGCAAAAGCTGGGATTATACATGAACTATTTCCTCATTTTCCCTTAGCAAAAAGAAAGCCCAATTTAGCAAACAGAGAATCCACTCTCTGGAGTCAGTAATTCCAAGAAAATTAGGAAATGTCCCGTTAGCCCAGTCAGCTCTTGCCAGTGTGCTCTTTCAAATCCTCCTTTAAACGATTTATTTCATGAATCTTCTCACTTCCGTCCACCAGTGACACGTCACCCTCTTTTGTGGTGTGCCCAGAAGAGGGGTCAGCACAGAGACAAGTGGTCTATTGGGGACTCTTAGACGCTTAGCTTTCATTGCATTTTCCCCCGAAGCATCTCAGGGTGCTTCTGCCTGTACTGTGACCCCATCCCCGCAGCCTCAGCCCCCACACCTACGCCACCACGACTGTTGTCCCCACACATCATTCCCCCAATGGAATAAGCAGATGCCACATTTCACACCCCCAGAAGTAAAGGATCTTTAATTGGAGAAATTATTTCTCTCCTGTTAGAGGAAGAAAGTTAGACATTTCATTTTGGGGATGAAAATGTGTCTTATCTTTGCTCTGGGTTTTTCCCTCTTATTCTGGTTAGATAAGGACGATTAAGCAGCAGATTCATCCCTTACAAACAAAGGGCTCCTTTTCTCTCTTGAGTTTTCAGTGGGGATAAAAACAGCTCTTATAGCTCTTGTCTAAGTCTTAGACAAGAGACTGAGAAAGGAAACTGAGTCACAGGTGTGTCTTGGGGTCTTTAGAATGAGTCTTTCTGAATGGACTTCATTCTGCCTAGAATTAGGCTTTTCTAGAAGACAGTTGTTCTCTCTCTCTCTCTCTCTCTCTCTCTCTCTCTCTCTCTCTCTCACACACACACACACACACACACACACACACACACACACA
>NW_004949105.1:9244363-9248180 GCF_000317375.1 Microtus ochrogaster | reverse complement strand
ACACACACACACACACATACACACACACACAAATGGGTTTGCACCTGAGAAGAAAGCTCACAACCCCCTTTCCCCACCTTATTAGAACAACGCTCAGAATGATCCTACCTAGATGAAACAGATTAATCTTGAATTCTGATTGGATTTCTCTTTACTAAGTAGACCCATGCCCAAATAGTTCTGGTCCAATTAAGGCAGTTATTAGCAATGAGGGACATTTCCTGTTTCCGTTTTGTTGGCCAAGCAGAGAAGCTCCACCTCTCCGTCCAAGGACACAGTCACTGCCTCGGCTTGGAGGCCACAAAAAAGCAGCTGTTCCTACAACTAAAGGTATTAGAATACAGATCACTACTGACATCTAAAAATAACATGCTGTCTACTTTGAAGAAGAGCTGAACAGCTAACATTTTAAAATTTCAAGACAAATGTCTCAGACAAGTACCAAGGACATAAGACACGGCGCACATCAGACCAAGAGAGGGAATGACTCTCTATTTAACGGATAAAACATAACCCTCATATAATTTCCCTCTTTTGAACATGAAACTGGCAAATTTTCCATGTTTTTATCTCTCTTGTAACTGGCTGTGGAAATGTATCGAGGGGTGTGGAGGAAGGGACGGAGGTGCTTGGGAGTGACGAGTCTATAAAGAACCATTTCAAGCCACTTGAGGGGTAAGGCATGGAATCAGGGGGAGGGAGGAAGACGTAGGGACAGGGAGGAATAGGAATAGGGAAGGGAGGAATGGAGAAAAGAAGGGACAGAGGGAGGGTGAGGGGAAGGGAGAGAAGACAGAAGATAGAAATGGGGAGGAGCCGGGCGGTGGTGGCGCACGCCTTTAATCCCAGCACTCGGGAGGCAGAGGCAGGCGGATCTCTGTGAGTTCGAGACCATCCTGGTCTACAGACCTAGTTCCAGGACAGGCTCCAAAACCACAGAGAAACCCTGTCTCGAAAAACCAAAAAAAAAAAAAAGAAAGAAAGAAAGAAAGAAAGAAAGAAAGAAAGAAATAGGGGAGGAAAGAGGAGGGAAGAGAAGAGGGGGAAAGGAAGGGAGTAGAGTCATGAGATAATTGTGTTCTAATAAAGCCAGGGAACCTGATGTCCCAAGAAGCCCTTCCCTCACCCTATACATCTCACTCCTTCTGCTGTGTTAAGATCCCAAGAGCACTGCCAACAACAGAAGAAATCACTCTTTCTGGACTCCCAGCAGGAAGCCACAGCCAGAGAGGCACAGATGAGTGAGCCCATGGGGTCCAGCAACTGCAGGGCCTCAGTCCCGAGGGAGATCAGACAAGGTCTAGAAGTCAGTTTACACACAGAGAGGAGCGAAAGGCACAGCACCTGCTTTCCTGTCTTCCCCCTGAATAACAGCTCATGCCAACTTCCCAGGGTTTAAAACTCAATTTCTTTCTTAGGTAAACCATGCAGCTACCCTATACCAAGTAACCATAATGTGTCACTTGAAAAGAGATTCTAAAACCAAACTTCTTCTTCACTCGTGTTTACATATTCAGCTTAAATCACACTCATTTACATTCATAAATATGCAACATTTTCATGTTGTTGAGTCATTTGCTGTTTCAGTAATCATACCCTAAAAATATAAACTCCGCCAGGTCAGGATTCCCTTGCTTTTCAGATAGAAATCTAAAAATCTGTGCATTCTAAAGGAGTTTAATTAGCATTTGGGATCTGATAATTGTATGATTGTTCAGTGATATCAGGAAAAATAATAAAACATCAAAGAGATGGGAAAGAACTAACAGATATCCAGGAAAGGGAGAGTTAGCTGAATTGGACAAGATGAGGACCTCTAAGAACAGCAAGCTGGGCTCAGAGTACCAGGTCTCTGTCTCTCCCCCTCTCCCTCCCTCTCTCCCTCTCTCTCTCCCTCCATTCTCTCTCTCCCCCTCTCCCTCCCTTTTTCCCTCTCTCCCTTTCTCTGTCTCTCCCTCTCTCCCTTCCTCTCTTTCCCTCTCTCCCTCCCTCTCTCTCCCTCCCTCTCTCTCCCTCTCTCTCTCTCTCTCTCCACCTCTCTCCCTCTCTCCCTCCCTCTCTCTCCCTCTCCCTCTCCCTCCCTCCCTCTCTCTCCTTCTTTCTTCTCTCTCCCCCCTCCCCCTCTCCCTCCTTCCATTCTTCCCCACCTATCAGGTAGTCTATCCAGGGGAAAACATAAAAACTGATTCATGATTCATTCAAATTCCAGGTCTAATATCAAACATCAAGTGGGAAAAGCATGTCAGGTGTGACAAGCAGACTGAGGCAGAAGGATTGCTGAAAGTTCAAGGTCAGCCTAGGGCACATTGACTTTGAAAGTTTAAAAAAAAAAAAGCAATTGACATTTAAAACTTATTTTCTGAATGTGTCACAACTTCAAAAAAACACGAAGTGTAGCTAATTGGAGTAAGCCACACTAAGATAACGGTACCTTGGGTAGCTCTCTGCTTTGAAGGCCATTTTTTGAATACAAGCTTGTGGACAGGGAAGAAGCGATGTGCACCTCAAGGGCACAGTGAGAAATAGTGGAGGCTTCGCCGTTTTATAGATGTCACCAATTACAATGACAGAGTGTTCGCTCTAAGGGTGTAAACTATATCTTCTTTAAACAACAGCCTATTTTAAGAAGAGAAAAGACAGTTTTAGACACACACATATCTTAACAATTTTCTAATGAATAGCAGCTCAGCCTGCGGCATCTGCTTGTCAGGACAGCGGCCTCCCAGTTTGGAGGCTCAAGCTGGAAGCTGAGATTTAGGTTCTGCCTGGTGAATATGACGTTTGACAGTTTCTTGAGAAACTCATGAGTCTGCCTCATGAGCAATAGACTCACTGTGAATTCTGCTAATTAAGTCAGAGAGTGTTAATTCATTGACGTGGCATCTGTGCATGGAACGGAATAATAGTTTGCAAAGAAAAAAATGAGGAAGAATCCATTTTCCAATCGCACATTGTACCCTTTCCCAGCTTATGCATCTTGATTGTTCAACACCAACTCTTTCGTGAGCATGGACCTTGCTCAGCCCTTTATTCTCTAGTTAGCGCTTGGCTCTCATTGGCTTTGACACGTATTTCATTTAGAATAACAATCAATAAAACAGGGTCACTTCCCAAGGAAGGCTTTTCATGCAAGAAGCATGCAAACCTGTCAGATGGATGACAATAGGCACTGTGCATTGCTGAGCTCTGTGGTGTCATTTCACATTAATCTGGGAGCCCGTTCCAACCTTTCAACAATAGCTGGGGTAGTCAGCTTTCTTCCCTCCTGTTCCCGCTAGGAAGAGAAGGCATTGGCATGATTAAAAACTTCATCGTCCCTTCAGACAACCAAAATCACACTGCAGAGTGAGAGGGTGTGGATACTATTGTCCTCTGAGAAACAGAGAAGGATGGCTCACTACTTAAGGTCCAGGCCACAGGGTAGGAAGACCCTGCCCCAAAGATAAGAAAAGGAATAGTTAAGAAAAGCAGCACCCAGCAGTCTGCCACTGAGTGCTCTGTGTGTGGGAGCCATTGTGTCCCAGGACTGCATGAATAAGAGCAGCCTCTGGAGCTACTGAGAAATAACCTTCTTTGTCTTTGTCTCTAATTAGCATAGAGGACTAGAACAAGTTTTCACAGAAAGCTCTCCCTGCAGTGTTTTCCCCGGCGTGATTTATGAACCAAGTTAGAGTGGGTTCCACACACAGTGAGTGGAAGAGAGAAAAGCAAAAAGCTCTAAGAACGTAAGTGGCTGAGTCTGATGTTTACTAGTTCTTAATACTTTTTAAATTGTATTGCATGTGTGTGTGTGTGTGTGTGTGTGTGTGTGTGTGTG
>NW_004949105.1:9223802-9244263 GCF_000317375.1 Microtus ochrogaster | reverse complement strand
TGTGTGTGTGTGTGTGTGTGTGTGTGTGTGAGAGAGAGAGAGAGAGAGAGAGAGAGAGAGAGAGAGAGAGAGAGAGAGAGAGCATGCGCAGTCATGCCTCTCATGCTAGCTTGCAGAGGTTAGATATAACTTTCTGCATGGACTCAATCCTCTCCTTCTACATTTACGTGAGTTCCAGGGTCTCTTTGTGGCAACTGTCTTTCCCCGCTGAGCTACCTCAAAGCCCCCAGTTTGCCACCTTTCTTTGGTTTTGTTTTGTTTTTTTTTCAGACAGGGTCTCTCTATACAATGCTGACTGTCCTGGAACTCACTCTGTTGGCCAAGCTGGCCTCGAAACTCAGAGATCTGCCTGTCTCTGCCTCCTGAGGGCTGGGATTAAAGGCATGGGCCACCACCACCACCCAGCAAGTCTGCCACTTTTAAAGTGATGAGTCATTGATTGTCTCTAAGTACACAAATACTACTGCAGGATTCCAAAGTGATTTTCTTTTAACCGAGCCTTTTCAGGGTGGACACATGGTGAACAGAACACCCCTGGACATTTGGGAAGCAAGCCCCAAGCAGCCCCTAGTGATCAGACAGTGGGAAGAGTTTCCAGGTCTGTAAAGATTTGCGGATGGGGGTGCAGGGAATGTGTCTGGCTTTGAAAGATATTTTTAGGAAAAGCAGTTATTGATATTGAGGGCAAATAAATGTCAAAGGAGTGTAAACGAACCTCCTGATTATTTGTCAAATATGCAAATGTAGTGAAATTAAAAATCAAAATCTTCAGACTTTTCTAAAAATTTAAAAATGCTTTCTGAAGCTCCAGTGAAGGTGTGCTCTCTCTCTCTCCACCCTCAGTCCCATTAAGAACCCTCTTGTCTAACATGCCAGTGTCTCTTGGCCCTGGGAGTAAACAGACGTTCCATCACATTGCTTTCAATGGCCAAAAAAGTTAAAGGGAAAACAAGCCAGTATTGATTACAGAGGGGCCAGAAGGCAAGAGCCAGTTGAAAGGCGTGCAGTGTGAACTTCATTTAGACTCCCAGAAGTGTGCACACGGGGTGTGAACTCACTAAGGAAATGCAACTGTGGTCCTCTGCCACCACCTCTGTATATTTAAATTAAAATTTAAAAAATACACTGACTTCAGAGTTGCTGGGTGAGAAGTGTTTTTAAAGAAAACATAATCTTCTGGAATGGTGTAGGACTTCAGAGCTCATGAGATACACAGTCCATGGACAAACTCATGCAAGTTTTTAATCAGGCAAGCAGGATGGCTGCCTCGGGACCCCAGGATCTTCACACTTACACACATGACCAATGACGTCATCTCAGAACACAAAGTTTATAGACAAGGTGGAGTTCCTGCTAGGATGTTTCTATGCCCCCATTAAAGTTATCACAGCCACTTAAGGGCACAAACCCCACTACTGTGATTCTGGCTGGATACACTACCATGACACCTAGCTGTGTGATCACAAATCCAAAACTTGGGCAGAGAAAGCCTGTGCTATGTGGCAAAGAAATGCCAAGCATTGAAAAGAGAATAGACCCAACAATGAAAACTGAATCCCGGAAATAGGCAGGTGATTCGAAGCTTTCTGTGTAATCGTCCCCAACTAGAATGATAATACTTTAATTACATATTATATTTAAATAGCACCTTTCAAACTTCATCCTGTTAATCTACACAACATGTTCATGGAGGGAGATGGAACAGGGGCTCCTCCCACTCCAGATGAGAAAATTGAGGGGTAACAGATGGCGGCTTAGGGTGGCCCTGGCAGCGGACCCAGGGTTGGATCTTCAGGCATGCGACTGACCCCTGCTGAGGGTCTCTACACCTTCTCAGTAGGAGAAAAAAAGTCTTGTGTGTTTTTTTTTTCAGGACCTCAGTAGACATCAGAATGTCTCCTCTATGTTTCAACCAAATCTTGGGCTTTGTTCATGTCCTGCCACCCCCTGACTGGAATCCTCTGAGGCTTGGTAGGATCTAGAGAAGTGATATGTGGCTCCCCCAAGCCCCTCCCTCATTGGAAAGCTTTGTCATATTCAGAATGTAGTAACTCAAGCGTGCCATGGGTGTGGATGGGGAGGGTGCACCCCTCTCTCTGCTTCCTGAAGCTCTGCTTGTATCTACCCAGTCACGAGAAGGTCGCATCTCATTGACTTGGTCACTTGATAAATTCTATTGTATGGTCTACCCTCAGCCTGAACTAAACTCCATTTCAGGCCTTGATCTCAGAACCTCTTCCCTACCAGAAGAAAAGCGACCCAGGTTTGTCCTTCTAACTTCATGGACCACACCCCTAATTTGAATCCCAGTGTCAGAAAAATTTCTGTGACCAAGAATGTAGAAATGGAAAAAATCGCAAGTTCTTGGTCACACACCAAACTGTAGCCAGAACCAGGGTCTGAGACTGCAGTTCAAGGCAAACTCTTGGCATGGGAGTGCCCAGGCTTCTGCTATACCCGGTACATCACGAAGTAGGGTACACGGATGGTGATTGACAGGTCTCAAGGGTGAATGGGGGAAGACAGCACATAGATGGGCTAGACAGTTCTAAGGCAACCCCAGCCTGCACTCCTGCTTCTTTGCCCACTTCCAGATCACATCTGCTTTTCTTAGCACAGGAAGCTCTCAGCTGGCTCCTATTTATTGCTGAACCAGATCCATTGCTCTTTACATAAAATCTACCATTTTCTTTCACTTACTACAAATACATATAAATATGTGTGTGTGTGTGTGTTATAAAACTACTCTCATTGGTTCACATATTTAAACAGTGGGTTTCCAACTGATGTCATTGCCTTGAAAGGTCATGGAACCTTTGGGAGGAGGTACCTAGCTGGAGGAAATGGATCTCTGAAGAGGCACAACCCACTTCCTGTAGAATTTCTACCTCCCATTGCCCTAGACACTCCTGTTTCATCACTATAGAGCCGTCTGCACTTGTACCTTCTCCCTCCACGAGAGATTGTATTCCCATGAACCAAAATAAACCTCTTGAGTTGTTTCTGACACCAAATAAGCAACCCAAACACTCTACAGATACACTGTATTCACAGATGATGTGTTCTAGCAATAAAAGGTGTTTTATGGTGAGGTGCTAAGGCCTTTGCGTGGGCTTTGTACAAAAGGCTCTTTCACTTCCCCTCCTGCATCTGTATATGAATAACTTGGGTTGCCTGAGCTTTCCACACATGTATAAATAGTGTCAACGATGAGCACCATGTAAACATGTTTAGAAGATCATACATCAATTATAGAACCAGCCTGGGAATCAAAGCCCCAATTACACTATTGAGTCTTCTGTCAATGTGTTCTTTAATAAGGAATGAGTGTGGTTTTTGATCAGCTGCCACTCATTGCATCAAATACAGTCTTAAGAATCACTGTAAACACTAGACACCATGAGCGTTGTGAAACACTTAGCAAACTGTTTCACTACCTGAGGTCTTTACTAAGGCATGAAGAAACTTACGGACTACTTCTCTATGAAGAGAGGCTGCCTCAAAGCAAGGCACTGCACACTCAGTGCTGTTTGAGCTGCTCTGTCCGCATCTCTGGTGAGCAGGCACTAACCAATCTCCTCGATTATCTAACCAGTTCAGTTGACGAAGAGGCATTCAACCAATTCACTTGACAAAGAAGCAATCGGGTGACATTCAACTTGGTATTCCAGCCTCAACTTCTCCGAGGTTTTGGCTTGGGCTCAGGCTTTCACTGACATGTCTGACATATTTCTTGTGATCATCCATCAGAGTCATTTTGACCTGTGTGATATTTATCACCCAATATGACTCCATGCAAGAGAAATATAATTGAGTAAAATTAAAATCTTTGTTTATAGTTTTTTTTAATTCTATCTTTTTTTGAGGAACTACATTCTATAGCCTAGGCGCACTTAAAATTCATTAAAGTTCACAATCACTCTACCTTAGCGTCTTGGTGCTAGAATTACAGGCATGCTCCAACACACACGTCTGGGTGGTTTTTGTTTGTTTGTTTGATTTACTGAGGAGATTTTATTACACTATAGTCAAAGAGGTTCATATAGTAAGTTGAACTGACAATTTTTTCCTGGCATTTTTTTTCATACTTTTCCAATGAATAGATGCATATACCCAGCATAAGCATATATTCCTAGGAAGAATCTAGCTCAGATAGAAATTTTGTTGACTTAATAATTCAGAATTCTTCTTAAAAAACAAGAGCCTTTGTGATGATGAGGCTATTGCAAATATCTGGATAAAGTCATTTTCTGTGAAATTCCACATGCTACTTTAAGGTATATACGGGCAAAGAGACAGCAGTGGCCCTCTCTGTCCATGAGAAGGGCTACCCTCTGTGTAGAGAGAATATTCCCGTGAATGTCAGCTGATAACCTCTACGTAGGTATATTGTTAGTGAGTTAGAACAGGAAAGATGGGTGTGTTATATACAACCGGGCACTGCGTTTTAGCTTCCTTAGTACTTGCACGGCTATTCAATTCCACACAACTGGACACAGCTACTTACAGAACCCCTGTACAAAACACACACTGCTCTGCCTCCCCCAGAGGCCCCCACCACACCATACATCGAATCTGAGATTCCAGCGGTCAGTGTGAGACTCCATTTTCTACAGAAATGGTTTTCCTTTGAAAATTCCCCAGCAGACAAGGCCCTCTTCTAGGCAAGATGCTTTTCCCTACAATGGTTGTGCACAGCACCACCCCCACACAAACCCCATCCTGCTCGCTCAGGCACTATGTTCCCCTGGTAATGTAAAGACCTCCTTCCTTGGGGGGACCTAGAGAACACTTATTTCCTCCTGCAGGAGACTGTACTAACCAGGGGTAGGAAAGTGTGATTAAATGTGTTTACAAATTTAGTCCTAAGTGTTTAGTCTGGAATCTCAGCCACTGCTCGAGATGAGCTCATTTTCAGTCCTGCCTGCCAAAGTGAACCATGATTTCAAGGGAACCGCGCGCTCGCTGTCCCCACACGGTCTCAGCTTATCATTCCAAAATCTGTGGCATTGTCCATTCAGTTTTCTTTGCCTGGAGGCCGTTGTTACTGGCTCTCTAAGTATGAATTCCTGCGGATAGTCCCTGCATCCTTTATTGCAAAGAATGTGCCGTCTACCCAAAGCTTTCTCTAATGCTTCCACTCAGAATGCTCACTTCCAACTCAAATATACTTTCATTGCTACGTGAATATTTCTGTGATGCAAAGGTGTACCTCGATGATTTTTATTTACCGATGGCAATAAGATGGCCCTCATTTTTCACTTACTGTTATGCCTATCATATTCTCAAAGGAGTCTGTGAACAAAGGGTGAAGCAATGATTAGAAGACAGGTACTCTGCAGCTGAACTATCAGCACTCAAATCCTTGCTTCTTAACCTGCTAGAAACAGATTATGGGGAGCGCAGCTAATATCTTCCTGCTGGAGAACAGTAAAAATAACAGAACCTGCTTTATGAGCTTATTCTAAAAATTAAAGGATCCCATGCTTTGGAGCAAGAGCAGAGTACTTGCTTAACAAGCAACTGCTGGAATAGATGGGCGTTTAGTCAGACTAGTGGCTGGGTGTCAGGAGGCATTTTCACAGATAAAGTGTGGCACTCAGGTTCCTGAGAACCAAGGAAAGGCATCTGAGACTGAGCTGGGCAGTGAGCATCAAGTCACAGAGGCTCCGAGTCGTGAAAGAGGGCAGACACAAAGTGCAAGCCGTGTATGTCTGCGGAGTGGGAGTGCTAAGCCACGCCCACGCCGGTGAGTCCAATCCGCCCTCCTTATCATTGACCTCAGGTTTGTGAATGGAAGCATCTGACTTTATCTTGAGTTTTGAACCAAGTGACTAAGTATGAAAGATTAAAAGTGAAGGGATCCGGGAGAGTGGACGCTTGAAGATGACAAGCTGGCACTGGATGGAACACAGGGCACTTGAAACCACTTAGGGTGTGGGGACCACAGACACCTCCGTCTATGAAACAGTTTCAGATGGCTTGGTGGTGGGAAAAGGAAAAGCCCGGTTTCTACACATGTCCTTACCAAACTTCAGTGCATCAATGAGTATGTGTTTTTCAAAAACATCACTCTAAAGTGTTCAGAGCCAATATGTTCTTAAAAGTTACACACGTGTGTTCACACAAGTGTCTCTGCTTGAATTACCTTAGCTGACACTGCATCCTTTCTTTTTTGGGGGGCTTCCACTCTCTATCATATCATCTTACTATAGAGCATTTAAAAATCTCATGCCATTTGCAGCCGATGATTATACTCTTCAGATTTGCGCTTAACTTTTACTACAGAAATGCTCTAAAGGGGACCACTGGATTAAAGTAATATTCACAGTTTTAACTTTGTAATTAAAAATAAGGTCCTAAGGAACTGGAGAAATGGCTCGGTGGTTAAGAGCACTTTCTGCAGTTTCACAGGACTAGGGCTTAGTTCTCAGTGCCCGTACAGTGTCTTGTAACTGTCTGTAATTTCATTTCCAGGGGATCTGTTATCCTTTTCTGGCTCCTAAGGGCACCATACCTGAACACAATATATGTACATACATAGAAAGAAAACACACGTATGACATAAAATAAATAAATCTTTTTTAAAAAATGTCCATAAGCACAAAAGGTGAATAGATTCCAGTAGAAATATGAAATAAAAATTTTGGCTTGTTAAGAAAAGTGAATGTATTGGTGAAGTGTCATCACAAGAGATGAAAGAGAATCTAAAGAGGAGGCTCACACATGCATGTAATAAAAAGAAAACTAATCTTTTTAATGATCAGATTAAACAAAATGGAAATACATGGGTTCACCCATTGGTTCCCTATTTGGTATGTGTCTAAGACACATTTCAAAAAAAAAAAAATCAGTGCATTTACCAAAAAATTCCTTATTATTTTCAGAAGAAAAAAATAAAAACCCAGATTGGTGTCTTGGGAAAGCTGAACAAAGACTTAGAGAACCAAAATAAAATAATGTAGGATTTCTTCTTCTGCATAAACTGACTTACTAAAAGCACAGAAGGTATCAAAATTAAAAATTTGTACTTTTTAGAAAAAAATAAAGAAAATGTAAGAACCATACGACCACAAAGAACACCAAGACCACTAAGAAAGTTCATGGAAAATATGCTTGTGGGTTGTAGTGGTTTGATTGAGAAATCTTCCCCAGCATCTTGGACCTTAGAAGGCTTGGGTCCCAATTGGTGGCACTGCTTGGGACAATGTCGGAGGTGTGGTCCTGCTGGAGGAAGTCTGTCACTGGATGAAGAAGATTTTGAGAACCTAAATCTTATCCTTCTCCCAGTCTGTTCTCTCGGCTTCATGCTTGCGATTTGAAGAGAAGCACTTCCTTCTATAAATTGTCTTGATCCTGTTGTTTTTATTACGATGGAAAAGTAACTGTCTTGATCCTGTTGTTTTTATTACGATGGAAAAGTAACTGTAATACAGAGGCAAAGCCAAGGGAAGTTCTTACTATTTCCTCAAGTACATGGTGTTTTTGAAAGTTGAATGATGTTGATCACTTTGAAGGCAAACTTAACGTTTCCTTCAATGACTACACAAAGGTATCAAATAAAAGTTTTTGAATAAATGCCAAACTATATAGAATATTTACAATTTGGTCATAATGACAAAATAAATAATAAATCTTTTTGCTAGAGAAAACAGATGTCAAAATGCCACCTGAAAGACTACTTGACATAGAAGTCTACTTCAACTCCCATTGTGTGACACAATACACAAGACATTGTGCTCTCAAGTAGCCTTGCTTCCACTTTCAAGGGTGCACATAGATGCCACAGGTGAAGGGTGAAACCCAAGCACTGTTTTTATGAAAGTTTACATAACATAAAGTATTTGCTCAGTCAACACATATGTGCTCTGTATCTTGAGTGTTCTGAGTCCAGCCTTTCAAGGTTAAATATAACAACTGACAGCAACAAAAATCCCTAAACAAGATTGAACCACAGTTGAAGAATCTTAGCCAACGATAATGATCTTTAATGAGACATGATTAATTTCATGACTTACTAATGAAATAAATTATGTATTATTGGAATATTTTTCAAATTCCAAGAACAAATATTAAGAAGTTTTGCTCATTATCAAATGTAGGGTGAGCCAGTCCCTGTTACATGGCCATGAACAATGACCCTTCTGCTTTGCGCCGGTGACCTTCTTGCCACTTGGCTCCTCAAGGTACAAGAAACGGCATTCCTGACAACTGTCTCCATAATATCAGGTCCATGTCCAGTTCAAACATCTAGAATGATTTGGAAGAATCAAAAAACACGTGCTACCCTTTCTGAATGACTATAATATGAGCTGGGATGATTTTGTTTGATAAATGTGAATAAGAAAGTCAGAGCCCAAGGAAACCAGGCTTATTTAGAAATATTACTATCTAGACAGATGCAGTATCCAAGTGGGAGAATTCCTTGAACAGTATATATAACTTAAGAATGTTGATTTATATTTTTAATATTCAATATTTATATTTTAATACTCTCTTTAATATAAAAAATATTTCCATAAAAGTTTATCATACCCCAATAACTAGCCTTGGGAAGTGGAAGATTTGAAAAAGCAACAATACGGGGCAAAATAATGAGTTTGACATTTTTTATGATGATCCAGAATACAGAGAACAGCCCATTTAAAAAAAATATTTTTAAGGCAATAAGGATTTTATTTATGATGAAATGCTGATTACTACAGTTGAAAACACACTCCCATGTTTTTCAAAGACATTTGTAAAAGGAAATGGTAGTAGACATCCACAGCAAAAGAGTTTGCTGGACATGACCTCAGCAGTACACACATGAACTCATAGCAGTGATGATGGTGCACACAAGACCTGTACAAAAACAACCAGTAAAACTCCCAGGATGGATGGAAGATATACTGATCAGGTACCACCCTTAGCCAAGAAGCTATTGGAATTGAGGACAGCTGGGAGATGGAGAGCCAGCTTGCTTCAGTGATGTCTCTGAGAGGCTATGAATGTCTTCAGTAGATGGACCGACACCTATACACATACATACAAGCAGATCTAAATGGACACAATGGGTTTTAAGGCTGGACAAAAAAAAAAAAACTGGGAAAGAAAAGGGGAGATGCAGAGGAACTGAAGAGAATGTGGGGTGGATTTAATCAAAATACATTATAGTCATGTGTGTGTAGCACAAATAATAAAAATCCACAAACAAATATTTGAGTTCAACCGGAAAACCAGGAAAGCAAAGCAGTCAAACCACTAGGGAAACCTTACTTCTATCTACCAAGGCTGGTTGACTGCAAACCAAGCAGACTCAGCAGACTAAGCTTCTCTCTCCTCCCATTTATATTTCCTTTAGCGCTGGGATTAAAGGTGTGTGACTCCCTAGGACTGGGTGTACTAGGTGTGAGCCACCGCCACCTGATTTTATTTCTGCATTGATCTGTGTAGCCCAGGGTGGCTTTGAACTCATAGAGATCTATCTGCCTCTGGTTCTCAAATCCTTGGATTAAAGGTGTGTGCCATCATTGTCTGACCTCTGGTAGTTTAGCATTGCCATTCTGATCTTTAGGCAAGTTTTATATATGTATGAGAGTCTCAAACTCTAAGAAAGTGTCTAACATGAAATGAGACAGCTATTTCTGAATAAGCGCCAATGCATTCTCCCAGGGGAGATGCCTAATGACACTGGGCTGATCTTTCCCAAATTATTTTTGAAACACAAAATTATCTTTCCTCACATTTGCTTTTGCACTTAGAGATACATTCAGGTTATTATGCTTTGGTTCTTGGATAATATTCTGTAAATGTATTTAACCAATGCCTTCTTGGTAATTTTGAAACAAATTAGAGCTTATTGCAGAAACAGGTGAGTCCTGTGGAATAGAGGGAGATAGTGAAAGAATTAGGGCGTGAGTAACTTAATGAAGTCAACGAAATCCAGCACACTCAAAGGCAGATGTGAAGGAACACCAGGGAATGCTTATTCTCTGCCATCCCAGGGAGACAAAGAGAAAGAAAAGACTTCCTGCTGCTTGGGTCTACTCTTCAAAGGAGCAGTTATCAGATCCAAGGGTCTACTTTGTCGTTCCAAGGCTACATGAAGTAGCTAAGAGGCAGGTCAGGTTTGGGAAGAAGGGAAGCCTGAGTGGGGAAGGACGGGAGTCAGGACCTCTACAGCTAAGGTCGTCACTCTTCAGTGAATTCTGTCTCACTGTGGTCATGCAGAGACGCACACCGGCCATGTGAGGTGCTGTCTGTCAGACAGAATGGAAGCAGAAGGCAGTCAAGGATGCAGCAAGAGTGAGCGTTTAACAGAGGTTATGAGAAAACGTTAAGCTTACCCTAGATTCCAGCTGAGTCCCCCAAAGGCAGTGAACATTCCAAATCAGCATTCCAACGGCAATAGAAGCATCTGCATAACTCAAAGCTGTCATGGTCCCACTTACTCCCTGTCAAGCACCTGAGCGTTTCCCATGCGCATTGTATTATTTAAGTATGGGTAGTGATAGCTGTTCCCTATATTGCAGCAAGGACACCTAGACTCAGGAAGGTTTAACGTTGTGCCCTTCATTCTCAAGTTTATAGCTGATATAGCTGCTGCTGGGACCCAGCTCCTTTGTCAGAGATAATTGTATTGATTATAGCAAGCGGTTCATTACACCTCTGAATTGTCAAAAAAAAATAAAAGTAGTGTGTTTCTTTGTGATCTTAAGAAACAAGAGAAAGAATACTTTTTAAAGTATTTCCACCCATTGTTTTATAATTCAAAACGCTGATCTCTTCATTAAAATTTAGCAAAGCAAAAGTAAAGTGTCCTCAAGAGATAGCAGTTGTGTTGGCTGGGTCCCCCTAAGACTCGGTTCATCATCTTTCAAGATGTGGGGTGAAAAGATATCTCTAAGATCTCATCTCACTTTCATTTTCTGGGCTGAACTCAGGTAGTTTCCCGACCTGACCTAAGGGTGGGGAAAGGGTTCAGTGAAGATAGATAGACTCATCTGTCGGCATCTGACACATGTCAGATGTAGAAGGGAGCTGGGAACAAATGCCACTCTGTAGGACCTCTTAGTGTTGCAGGCTGTATCTTCCTTCTGATAGGAGTTAATGAGCTGGGGATGCAAGAAACCAAGCTATCCCTGGAATTCCTTAAATGCATTCTTATATGGAAGAACACTGACACCCAGAAAGTAAGAGCTATGTCCTTGAAGATGCCCCACGGAGAAGCAACAACACTGATAAGAACAGGACACCTGTCACTCGCAGTGAGGCCAACAACACACAAGTGGAATTGGAAGCATGGCCAAAGAGAAAAGCTAGCTCGATGGATCAGGGCTTTTGTAGTCTCTCTTGAGAGGGAGCCAGACGCTAGAATGCTCTTCCTGTAATTCAGTAGATGGTGACTTCTAATTGTGCCCAGGCATGGGAGGTAGCCATCTTGTAAGCTATGAGAAATGTGTCCTTCTAAGAAGTAGATCATGACTCAGAAAATTGTCCTGTAACAGAACTTACATCTCTTGCTTTCCTTATCACTGTGGTTAAACACCTGGCTAAAGTGATTTCAAGGAGGAGAAATTCATTTGGGATCAGGGTTTAAAGGAATACAGTCCATCTTGTAGAGGGGAACCAGAATGCCTGACAGCAGAGGTGGCTTCCTGTTGCAACAATTGAGGTGGATAAGAAAGCAGAGAGGGGTCTGGAACCAGAGTTGGGAAGTAAACTTCAAATCTCACCCCTAAGTGACCACCTTCCTCCAGTGAGGCCCTGCTTACTAATCAACCTGCCAAAGGAACATCACAAGCTGGGTACCAAGTGTCCAGGTACATAAGCCCACAGGAGCCATTCCACATTCAATCTACCACATGCAGTCAGGATAGCCAAAATGCAGTTATCCAACCTCTATTCTCAGCACCTAGCCCAGCAGGTCCCATAGGAACAAGCTCAAGACACACATGCAGGGAGGAACAAACAAGAGACAGTGAGGCCAGGAGAGGTAGCATAATACACCTCTGGCATCAGCACTCAGAAGACAAAGACAGAATGGTGAGTTTGATGCCAGTCTAGGCGTCTTAACAGCCAGCCTCAAAGTCAGCCCGAGCTACATAGTAAGACCCTGTCTCCTTCCCATGAAAATAAAAAGAGATGCCACAACTGTGCCCAGCAGGGAGACTCAGCGGATGTGCACAGTGCATAGGTCTCTTCTCAGCGTGTATGGAAAAGAGGGGCTCTGACTTCCCACTCCCTTTATTCCAATTTGGCCTACCAGAAAGAAAACATTCTTAGTTGTCCTTGACACAAACTGTAGCAGCAGAGTTGACTGGAATGAGACTTGCTCATTCAGTGCTTTTGTTTGCTTTCTTCAGAACCAGAGTGTTTGGAATTCAATGGGCAAGTTTATTCCTTGTATTTACAGTGTTGGGTGTTTCGTAGGCACTGAGAATCTATTGACTATTCATGATTACACAAAAGTCTTTGCAGGTCAGCATTGCTGGTCAAGGGTGACTTTCTTGTCAACTCTGGGTCCTCACAGGAAGAGAATTTATAGTGGAAGTTGTGGTCTCTTCTTGGAACTTTCCCACAACCGGACTCCAAATCCTGCTCCTCTACATATACATAAAAATTTATATTTCAAGGGTATAAGCTATCTAATGAACTGGCTTTGTAAGATGATTAGCAGAGGGTTTCAAAGGTGGTCAAGAGTTCTATTTCAGAAGTTGTGGGTCTATAAAGTAAGAATTGTTCCGAGAGGGTAAGACATAATTGACTTGGTGCAACAATTGATTTAAAATTCTAAAATTAGTTTGCATAGAAAACATCTATATGCAATGCAATCCATTTGTGGATAGATGATAGATCTTTTTAAAATTAGTCATAAAAAATCAAAATTTTCCATATAAAAGCTATTATTGAAGTTGTTTTTGGCATGTGGTTCCAGAAGGAACACCCTATTTTTGTTTCTTCACCTGTACATTCATGTGCATGCACCCACAAACAGAAAGGTGGACACATTTCCAGGAACATACATGCACACACATATACAAAGGCAAGTGTGGACACATTTGCAGACATACCCATAAGAACACACATAACTGCACACACGTAACCGCTGACAAAACAGTAAGTACCACATACCCAATCGAAAGCCCTTCCGCTACAATTCCAGTAGCACATCTCAGCTTTGTGAATCTTCTGCAAATGGAAGTGCCTTAAAGCGTCAGGCCAGGAAGACAAAATACTAATTTACTTATCTCAGAAAACCTTAGTAGCAACTATTAAAAGCATACACTACTCCAAACAGAAACGGCAAAATAAAAAAGGAAAGCTACAAGAACAAATATTTGCTCACCTTCACTGTTTCGTGTATTCATGAGAACATTCTGCCATTTTTATAGCATATTACTTCTTTCTGAATACTTCATGCATTATTAGAATCGTGTTTTCCTTTTCGTTATGCATAAAAGTACAGAGATACAGAAACTCAAAAATTTCAGGCTGGATCCAAACTCCCCCTTGACTTTTCTGGCATTGTTCTTTGTGATAAGCTCTTTATGGAAGAATCTGTAATGATCGGAAGAAACGGCAAGCATATGCTGCCACCAGCAATTGCGGTCTTACAGAGCTGAGACATTTCCAGGTCAATTAGCTCTCACTCCAGCCTCACAAGGTATTGGTACGGAAGGAATTTGATTTGCTTGTGATGACCAGTTTTTTCTCCTGAACATTTCCAAGACATCCTTGTGGCCGCATCTACAATATGTCATGGGCAGGCATCTGAATGTTGTGAATTTGATTGTTGGATGTATTTGCTTTAATCCTGATTTACACAGCGTCCAGTGGCAGCTGTCTTAGTGGGATTTCAATATTGAGCTCCCAGCCTTCACCTCCATGCCAACAGAGCTGCAAAGAAAACATTTCCTACAGCATAGAGACAAGAATTGGCTTCTCCACTTGGCAACAGATCCTGTGTTGATGATTTTTTAAAAGAAGAAGTGTTCGGTTCAAGGGCCCCAGAGAGGCTGATGAGTGTCGCTCCGGTAATTTGAAGAGAAAAACGAAAGAGATTATTAGAAGCCAGGGGCAGGGCGTGGAATAAAAAGCATTTCTTCTAATTTAACAAAAAAAATTAAGTAAAAACAAGTTTTGAGTAATAACATATGGAGCCCCTTGTAATTAGATCAAGAGCCCATAGATGCATAGACGCATGTCTTTGATGTGTCTGGCCTGCAGATCAATTATACACATGGTAATGTCCAATTTCCATAAGAATAAAGGAAATGACAATTATATGTTGGCTTAATTCTGTTTGACAAAGACTCTTCAGACTCCTTAGTAAGTAACTTGGTTGCGTTCCATGTGGATCTCCTCCTTCATGAAGAAAGTAATTAACTTGTGTAATAAACGGGCTCAGCAGTATCCTCTCAGGGGACGTAAGCTCTCCTCTCTCCCAGAGTGAGAAGAGGATAAAGACTTGTTGGGGCTCCTTCATCTCCCATCTGAAGGAAAGGAGGTGTGGAGAGGGCATGAGGGTTTGCCGAGAGCAGCCACTGGCTCTTGCAGAGCCTTGCACAAGCTTGAGGAAGAAAGCCTCTCGTGGCTCCTTTCCCCAGCCTGACATTGTGACTCTCTAGGTAAAAGAGCAAAGAACTATTTTCCAAAAGAGAAAAATACCTATCTAATGTAGACGTACATTGACACTCATTTCAATCTCCCCGATAGATTGAATAACTGGAGCTTAGGGAAAGCTCAGGTTCAGCAATATTTGTATCAATTGATGAATAAATTTTAGCATGCATTTGGTTGTTACATATTGTACATGGCACTGAGGTTCATAAAGGCATTCTACAGTCGTGCATAATATACTTTGAGCTCGTTCCTCCCATGCCCACATACCTTCTCTTTCCTCCTAGATCCCCTTTCCCATTAGCCAATTTTGTTTCTCTCAAGAGTTTAATAATAAAGTCTGATTTAAAAACAAGGCAAATCTGGTTTCACACTTTACACGACTAAACAGTCATGTGACTTTGAATGGCTCCTTGAATCTCTCAAACACAATGACGCTTTGACAAATCTGAGCTGTTCCCTATCTTTAGGTCCAGTGGTACCATGTACCACAATGACACTTGCTAGAAAGAGTTTATCAGCCACGGTGGAACAGGGACACCTCATTAGAAAACACCCTGGGACTGAATACCCTGATGATGTAGCCTCCATCTCCAGCACAGCTAACCAGTGAAGACACTTACCCTTCATTTCTAAGCACATATGAAAGTGGAGATGGTACCCAGAGGTCCTGAAGAAAAATGTGATTAACTCAGGGAAGTATTGTCGTCTCTAGCAAATACCAGCACCTTCACGAAGTGTGTCTGGGGTAAGTAGCCTTCAGAGACTATTCGTGTCATATAATGTTCCGGTAGAGATGCAGAGCGTAGCCACTGGAGCTTTCTCTTGCTGAAAGTCCACAAAAAGATGCTTGGAAGTCATCAAAAGTAGAACTTCCAAATAAAAATATCACTGGTAAGAACATCAAAACAGCATGCATATCTCTTGGAAACCCACCCTGAAGTTGCTGGGAGCTTGGGTTCCAGAGCTAAAAACCAGAGTCGAAACATATCATCTTCACATGGTGAAGTACAAAGGCCAATGTGTACAATTAAAACGAAAGGCAGAATGATTTAAAGGAGCCTTTACTGCCTTCCAATGCGCAGTAAGTACCACAAATTTCCTGAAGATGGTATTAATTTCCTCTAATAATAATTTCTGGCTCATTAAGTTCATTGCTGTCTACCTTGCACGTCTTTATCAAGTGTGCAGACCCTGTGTGACTTCCCCCGGGAGTCCAGCTGCCATACCAGAAGGGCTCACACTTTCAAAGGATTAATCACACCTCTCTGGGGCTTTTAAAAATCTCTCGCTAATCTGCATACTTTCACATTGGCTGCCTGGGCTAGCCTGGCTTCTGAGTGATATAGATGACAGGGCCATGCTAGAGAAGAGGGTATTTAAAATTGTACCGATGCAGAGCTCGCACGCCATGCAGAATGGGTAAGCTGGCTCATATTTCTTTTCTTTGTTTCTTCCTCTGGAAGGAAGAGTTGAAAGCACAGATCATCCCAATATGCATAAAGTAGCTTTCTGATTAAAGGGATGGAAGGGATTGTTCTGATCACAATAGGAGTCCTAATTCAATTGCACAAAGTGACTTAATCTTTCTATGCCAACTCTGTGCAGTTAGCCTAAGAGCTGGCGTGATTCCTAAGAGCGGAACTGACCCTCATTTCAAGACCTGTCCTACTTAGGATGCTACCACGGCGAGGGACGACTTTATGCTAAGTCAGAGCAGGAGTCTCATTTGCACAGGGTCACTGCTGCTCCCGGGCAGTGATATCCTAGACCGACAGCAACCAGCAGCCACTCCAACACCATCTCCTCCTCCACGCACCCTCATACTTACTCGTTTCTCATCTAAGAATTTAGAGTGTTTTTTTAAGTAGACTGACAATCAAGACAGTTTCTTTTGTCTTTCTTGACTATTATGAACCATTTGGCCTAGTGCACTTTAACTGAACCATTGAAATTTGTTATCCTACCATCCAAAAGGTTATTGGAGGGACAAGATGACCTGAAAGGGACAAAGTGGTCCTGGGGTATCACCTCTAATTGCAGAAAACAATCATGTTGAAGGGCTTTGTGTGCAGACAAACCATCTGAATCCTTATAGTTAGTGCTTTTAACACAAGGTACACATGTTCCAATGTGAGTACAACCCTATATGGTATGTGCCTTAGTTTCCACTTGGGCTATCTCAGTATGAATCACATCTTCACAGAAACCATAGGAAAGCAACAAACAGCCAAACTCCAGTAGCTCCATCTATCCACACAATCTGAAAAATGGGCAAGTATTTCTCATGATTGGGGCTACTATGTTCAACGTTGAAACTCAAAAAGTACACATGCAATGTCATAGAAATATAATTGATACATACAAAAATACTAAGGTCTTGTGTTTTATAATTGATTGCAATCTTTTTTGCAGCCTCTTTCAGTTGTGGGGAGTCAGGAAGCATAGTTGCTACTTTGTTCCTTTCTGATTCTGTCTCCCATAAAATTGTACATTTGAAGTACTAGCTTACTTTGTAAAGTTTTATCCCTACATTGCTCTAAATGATGACAAGAGGTGCTGGGGCCACCGAGAAAAGCCCACCCAAATTCTCCTCTGGGAATACGTTAGCTCTTCTAGAAAAACTGGCCTTGGTGCACTAATCTCGACTGTGTCTACTCCATGTGGTACTAGATTTTTATTTCTGGGCTGTTCTTTATCATCTGGACCAGAATCAGATGGAGCATTATTGGGTCATCCCATCAGAGACACGCATTTTTGCACAGACCCAAGGCTGACTGATATCCTGACTCCATCAGTAGCCAGACTGACGGAGTATGCTGTGACCATGCTCCCTAGCAAGCTCCTGAAGTCATCACCTTCATCTTTCTGCTCTTTACTTTCAGGGAGATGAGCTACACTCAGCTCTTCCTCATCTCAATCTTGACTGCGCATCTAACATGGACATGTCATAGGCCACTGTAAGGAGGGGCATAAAGTGACCTAAGAAGGAGGTGTGCTAGGACGGGCCAAAAAAAAAAAAAAGAACTAGCTGAAAGTTCTGCCTCAGGTTGACCTTTCCCCTGAAAGTTAAGCTGTTTCCCATCTTTAAATACAATTAATACACTTCGTCAGGGGTGTTTTGAAGTGGTGTGCTGAATTACATGTTTCATTGACAGATGAGATACTTTCTGATTTCCTGGATGTTGGAGTCTAAAAGACATCTTTCAACGAAGTAACCTGATGATAAAATCACTGATGGGATGAAAACCTGCCAGAGCCATCACCTCCTCCAAGAATCTTTCCTCTCAAAGATGTTTGAGCCCATACAGCTAGGGGAAATGGGAATGGGAGCATGCCTGCATGTTCTCCGGATCAACAAGGACTAAATCACAATAGGAGAACAAAACGCACACAGTCATGAAGCTCCCGAGCTATCCTCACTTTCCTAACACAAGACCAAGTGTGAGTACAGCTATGGGCTGGACCAGCAGCCGGCATAGCCATCTCTACCTTTGTTGGTCATTTGACTTCTTTTAGACTTGGTCAACTCGTCTATAACTTCCTGCTGATCTTCAGATATTATCACGGAGCTGACGGAAGCACAGATGCTCCCCTTGTGAACTGCAGCATGCTCTGGAGATAACAGGCATGGAAACGTAGGCTTGTTTAGCACAGTACTAACCCAACTTCCATGTGCATTGGCTCAAAAAAAGATGGTTTTGTATGCATGGTAGATTTTCTTACTTTAGTAGATTTCAGCTTCTTTGGTGGCCACTTATGTTGAACAAGATACATTTTGCTCACAGCCAAAGGGAATATCCTCTAAAGAGATTTAAAGCCCAAAACCAGAAATAGAAAACTAATCCAAATGCAAATTACTATTTAGTATTTTAAACTTTAAAAACACTTTTATTTCTTTACTTACTATTATCCAATCCTGACCTTAAAGTGTTTGTATGGATATTCTAGTTTACTGCTATGGACCATGTTTGTATAAAGTGTGTTTTCTGTTTTTAAAAGTCTTCCCAATTGCCTTCTAGCACTATTGCTTTGAGAAATATATTGTGGGTGGTGGTGGTTGGGAGGAAGAACATTCTTGAACCTTCTGCCTAATCCACAAGAGGACTGCCATGTTTGAGAAGCAGCCTGTCATGCCGTCTGTTGGTCCATACTGAGCTTCCTATGGCATGCCGTACTCCCTGGGCTCACAACTCCATGGTGTTTGTGGGCAGCAATGTCTTAACTCTAATGTAAGGTGAATTGGAGCCCTCCTGTGCAGTCTAGTGAGCTCTCCATCTTCTCTCCTAGTCCAGGCAGTAAGGCCCAAGGTAAGGCCCTTTGGAGACCCTGGAATGCGGAAAAGACTCACTATTTCTAACCAGAGTCAGGGAAATCAACTCTCAGGATGTTCAGGTTTAACAGAAACTTTGGGGAAAAGAATGTGCAGAGAATGAAAATCATTCTCTATCAGTCTTGTTAGATTTTTCAGTTAAAAAATGATTCAAATACATGGTGTTTGTTTAAATGTGTCATCTCTAGTCTACTTCACGGCCATCACGTGTGTGCTTCAACTAAGCCTTGAGAATCTGGAGGATAATAGAAGAGGGGTGTGTGTGTGTGGTATAGGGTGGCTGTGTATCTGTGCATGTGTGGTTTTTTTCTCAGAACTGCTTTCCTGCTGTGCTAAAGCTTATATCTTTCAAACAAAAGGTAATTTTAGTTTACTAACCAACAGTAACTCTGAGAAAAGTTTCTGAGTTTATATGTGGCAAACAGATTCTTAAACGTACATTGTCAGCTAGTCTGTAATCCCATCCTCAGGAGTGTGAGGCAGGGGATTGAAAATTAGCAGCCAGCCTTGGTTACAAAACAGTCTGGGATGTGTAGAGACCCTCCCTGTCTCAAAGACATGCAGACAGAAAAGATAAGTCTATCTTATTTTGCAGGCCTCTAGCATGCAGCATGATACAGTAAGATAGACAGGATTCATTAATTAAACAGGACACTATTTACCATTAACCTTAAATACTTCCAGAAGCTGCCTAATTTTGGTCTGTTTATAAAACACCACATGACAAAGATTATTTTGAGATTATTTGATTATTTTGAGGCACTCTTTCAACCGTGACTTAGGTTACATGGGATGCCGTGCGGCTAGGAGAGACCTGAGTTCTGAGGAGAGGAGCCCTGTGGAGACTGTCTTGGGCCACTTCTGGGTTGCTGTGCTATAACGTTTCAGCAAAAGCAAATTAAAGGAAAGAAGATACATTTGGATTAAAGTTCCATAGGTGCACAGTTCAACATGGCAGAGAAGCTGTGTCAGCAGGAAGGGAAGGCTTGATGCCTGGCTCAGAGGCTTACATTCCCACTCAGGAAAGAGAGAGCACACAGCTGTAGGGACTCTGGTGCATCAAGGCATGGCCTTAGGGACCCCCTTCCTCCATCAAGGCCCCACTTCCTGCAGGTGCAACCATCATCCCATAAAGCACCACCAGTGGAGGAATGAATTACCCACAGAAGACATTTTGTCTTCAGCTCACAGCGGGTTGCTAATGAGTGTACGCTCCAAACGGCATCACCAAGCATCTCACTCACCTATGAACACAAAGACACAATCTGGGGAGTTTAGCTGACCAGTAAACAGATCACCAGCTGTCCTTGTAGATAGAAGTCCTTTGACCCAGTGACCTCACCTACAGGACCCAAGACTCAGCTGAGGTAGGGCTGCCCACCACCCCTGGCTACAGAGCTGCCTGGGAGGGACTGAGAATGAAGAGGGGCTACCCATTCAAACGGAGTAGGGAAATCTCAAAGCATGCTCCTACCCATTCAAACGGAGTAGGGAAATCTCAAAGCATGCTCCTACCCATTCAAA
>NW_004949105.1:9206627-9223702 GCF_000317375.1 Microtus ochrogaster | reverse complement strand
GGGAAATCTCAAAGCATGCTCCTACCCATTCAAACGGAGTAGGGAAATCTCAAAGCATGCTCCATGCAAAGTCTGAACAGCTTACCAGCCTCTTAACTATCTCAGGGTCAGGAGATCAGCGTGGAGTCTGGTGATATTTTCACATGTTCCAACAACTACTAATATTAGAGAAGTATCTCTTTTCAAAATGACCTTATACACTTTGCCCTTGTCACCTTTAACTGTCAGTTAACCGCAGCCTAGAGTCTTCCAAGAAGGAAGTCTCAATTAAGAGCTGCACAGATCAGATCGGCCTAAGGGCATGTCTGTTGGCAACTGTCTTGAGGTAGGCTGTGAACTGACGTAAGAGGGTGGGGCCAATTGTGTTTTCTGGGCAGGTGGTCCAAGGATGTAGTAGAAAGCCACCTAAACATAGGCTTGAGAGCAAGGCAGCCAGCAACCCTGCTCCATGGGTTTGCCTTTCCGTTCTTCCTTTCGCTCTGCTCCTGGTGTCTTTCAATGATGGACTGTGACCATACGTTAAAACCATTCCTCCATGAAGTTACATATGATCATTCGTTAGGGTTTCTAGGGCTGTGATAAAACATTAGGGCCACAAGCAACTTGAAAAGGAAAAGGTTTACTTCAATGTGTAACTTATAATCCACCATTCAGGGTAGTCAGAGCAGAAACCGGGAGGCAGGGATGAATACAGAGGCTGATTGGTTTGTCCTTCATGGCCTTCTCGGCTGCTTCTGATGGCATCCAGAGCATCCAGTCCAAGAGGGGCACTGCCCAGAGTAAAGCCAGGCCATCCCACATCAATAGTTATTCAAGAAAATGAACCATAGATCAATCTGATGGGGACGTTTTCTCAATTGAAAATCCCTCTTCCTGAATGACTCAACCAGCAAGCACAATCATCGTGTTCTGTCATAGCAACAAGATGAAGCTAGGATAACCCAGTTACTTAAATTCTCTCATCCATAGCGATCCCACTTCCAAAATGCACAAAGGCAGTCCTCTGCAATCATTGCACATCCCAGCTCCACTCTCTAGATGTGCATGTGTTGACTGAGTTTTCTGACCTGCCGGGTTCCCACAATCGTTAAGTCCCAAAGAAATCACACAGAGGTGTACATTAACTATAAACTGATTGGCCCATTAGCTCAGGCTTCTTACTAACTCTTGTAACATATATTAGCCCATTATTCTTGTCTATGTTAGCCACATGGCTCAGTACCTTTTTCAGCAAGGCAGTCACATCTTGCTTCTTTTGTGACTGGGCAAGGACTGCATCCTCTTCCCAGAATTCTCCTGTTCTCCTTGACCCACCTCTATTTCCTGTCTGGTTGTCCTGCCTATACTTCCTGCCTGGCCAATCAGCGTTTATTTAAAACATAATTGACAGAATACAGACCATTCTCCCACACCATTCATACTGTCTTTCTTCCCCACAGACAGTGACCTCTTTACAGATCTACAACATCAACTGAGAGAAGGCACCATGATGCAGTTGAATACAGGGCATGCAGTGCCATGTGTTGGTTCCCCTTCAACAGTCATGGTTGGTGTCCCTGTGACAGATAGTCTCCCAGATGATGGAGCTTGTACCAGCAGCATGCATATCTAGAAGTGACTCAGAACAAGGGTCAATGCTGACACCATGTTCTCACTCTAGTGTGGAGGAAAAGGGAAACCAACCACTCATGCTTCAGGATTGGGTATCAGAGCAATTTGTCACTATGGCAACCTGGGCTGCCCTGACTGATGCAGCTTTGAGGTTCAGCTAACACTGAAGTCATTAAGTGTAAAGTCACTGTGTGCCACCAAAAGCTTGCTCATCCCATTTATCTGTATGCTAGTTAGTTGATGTTAACTAGTATGCCAGTCAACTAACTGGTGTACAGGGAAATGGGATTTTCATTGTTTTAAGAAAGGGATAATACAAATTTCTAAATAAAAAAAATATTACAATATAAAAAACAAATAGAAATGACTGTCATAAATTACATGTCTAATGATGAGCAGTCGTGTTTTATATTCAAACACATGATTTATATTCAACCACAGATCTTTCTTGTCTAATCTCCATCAGAGGTAATCAGTAAACTAATAGCATTAAATACAGTAGAAGAGTTAATGTAAACAGAGACTTCTTTTAGCTTCCCAGCTGCCCAGACCCAAATAATCACAGAGAAACTATATTAATTACAACACTGCTTAGCCAATGGTTCAGGCATATTCCTAACTAGCTCTTACATATTAAATTAACCCATTTCTATTCACCTGTGTATCACCACAAGTCTGTGGCCTACTGGTAAGGTTCTGACATCTTTCTCCTTCAGCAGCTACATGGCATCTGCCTGACTCTGCCTTCATTCTCCCAGCATTCAGTTTAGTTTTCTCACCTAGTTCTATTCTGCCCCGCCATCGGCCAAGGCAGCTTCTTTATTAACCAATGGTAATAAAAGATATTCACAGCATAGAGAGGGGAATCCTACAACAAGTTAATGGCACTCAGTGTGTACAGTCATATCTTGTGCAAAAATAAAGTGATGTTCTTATGCCAGTAATCCCCCAACACACATGCAAACATGCACATACAGGCACACATGTGCACATACACATGCATGCATACATGCAAGCACATATATAAACACATAGCTATTTATACCTAAGTACTAATAATGTATACATATCCAGGATCTTGTCCAAGCATTCTGATGTCTATTATTTTAGTTAATCAGAAATAAAACATGAGGCAGAACGTTATTGCAGAATGCTTTCAGCCTTTGTAGAACAACTATCTGTTTAAAACCAGGGATCCTTTCCCCCTAAAAAGTCTCTCACATGTGGCTCATTCTGTTAATGTTTCTGGGGATTTTCTAGTTCTCTGGGCCCATAATAAATCCCTGATTCAAATTAATGGAGTCATTTTCCTAGGAGATCCCCCCCCCCTTTCCCAAGGGTCTGCAGGACATTGCGAAACTTCATGCATCACTCATAGAGAGTTGCCGCACGAGGCATTTCCTCAAGGCATTTGAGTGAGCAAAGGACAAGCTGCCACTGGACTTGGCAGTGAGCACTGTGACTGTATATTCAAATCATGCCATGGGCATTCTCAGGCCTTTCATCTTTAGCTCTGGGAAGAATGGAACTTCTTTCCCTCCTCCAGCATTTGAAGACCCCATCTGCACAATAACCAAAATTGTCATGGGCAAAACCTGTCTAGTGCTTAGAAAAGAAGACAAAACATAGGGTCAACTGATAGAAAGGAAAGTGAAGGCAAGTGCCCTACAGTTCTTAAGTGAGTCTACACACAATGGCTGGTCAATCAAGGGCAGAAACATAGACCGAGTTCCACATTTTGACATTTCCCCCTAACTACTGAAGGGCTGTGCCAGTACTGTGTCCTGGTTCTGAAGAAGCACCAGAGAATTTGGCCAAGGACAAGAACACTATTTTTATCTTAGAGTTTGATTGAAAGCAACTTGCTTCCCCTAAGGAGACTCCAGCCATCTGGAACAGCAGGGACAGTCACAGGTAAGGGCCACGGCTGGCACGCTCAGCAGGAAAGACCATCTTCGCTGACCACTTCATAGTTCTCACACGTGGATTACAGGGATGAAGATCTTGTCATTGCATTTTATAACCTGGATTTGTCAGGAATCTGTTATAGAACTGAATTCCCTTCTTAGCCCAGAAGCAGGCAGGAGAATTAATGCTAAGACAGAAGCTTACATCCCCAGTAATGGAGATAAGAGGCTTATCGCATCTGTAAAAGTGCCCAAGTCTATCTGTGTGTTACATCCCCCTCTCTAAATGAGCTGCGGTTCTGAGTCAGAGGGGCTCTGGGTCGCTCTCTACCTCAGGACACACTGGCAACAGCATACCAGGGGATGCTGAAGGTCACTAATCCCACCAAACACTTCCTGGAAATCACAGTAACAATTAGGATAAAGACAGCAAATTTAAAAAGCCATTGTGAGGACTCACGCACCGCTGGTCACTCACAGATCAGCGACTTTTCACGTAGAACCCAGAACTTTTCTCCTACCTGTTGACCTCTGTGTCTCTGCTGAGAGACATGCTGGTCAGTTATACTGTTTAGACAAACACAGCCATCTATATGCAGGAATCAAGGGTCAACATCCATTCTTGAAAGTACAAGGAATGTGTGTATATATGTGTGTGTATATATATATATATATATATATATATATACACATACTTATACTAGTCTATATTTTGGCATTATTATAGTTACAATATATCTTGACGATCTTTTCAAATAAGTGTGTATAGATTAAGTAGTCTTTTCAAAAATTAACAAACTGAAGCACAGATATTATAGATACGAAAAATAATGTAATTGCATATAAGGAACGAAATGATGTAAGAGGGGAGAAAACCAATGAGACTATAAAACACCCAACTTTGTCACCGTCTCAGTTAGTAGGAATCATTTTTTCTAACAGTAATTTAAGCATATTTTCTTTCAGATATTTTATACTTGAACATTAACCATTACGTATTTGGATCTTCAGCCCTAAATGGGACCTCTTTATCAGTGCCCCACCAAGGAACACGGTGAAAGAGGATTTGGAATGAATGTTAAGAGCTGGAGATCAGAGAGACGTGCTCTCTGGAACGCTGTCTTCTGGTGATGACATGGCAATTGTGTTCATGAACTCAGAGCAGCTGTGGGTCCCTACATACGATCTGCGTGAGACAAAGCTGGCTGAGATGATGAAATGGGTTGGGGAGATAGTAGTGGGACCCCACCTCTAACTGAGGCGGAGCTGGCAGTTGGCAGCCACTGAGGGGGAAGACACACCCTCTTTTGGAAGTGGAGCCGCTAGCAGGTTTCTCATGCTCCAGCTGGAAGGCTCCACACAGTGTATGTAGGCAGCTCTCATTGGAAGTAGCCAGCTCTAGAATATAAGAACTAAGGGTAAAAGAAAGAGGGGAGAAGAGGAGGAGAAACACAGTCGAGAGAAGGGCATGCATTGGGAGGGTCCCAGGATGTTGGCGAGGGAAAGTGAGGGAGAAGATATGATCATATTTCATTCTTGACATGTATGAAATGCTCAGAGAAAGAATGAAAGGGGCAACTGCTTTTCACAATGCAGTGCTCTTCCGTTCTCAGGTCAGGTTTTTTTTGTTTTGCTTTGTTTTTGTTTTTTTAACGCCTGCATTTGAGGGAATGCATGTAGTACTGGTGTTCCTGTGCTTGGCTTGTTTTGCTCAACACAATGCCTGAAGTTCTGTCTATTTTTCTACAAATGACAATATTTCATTCCTATTCATGGATGAGTAATTATCTATTACACACACACACACACACACACACACACACGCACGCACACACACACATCCATGGCTTGGTTATTGTGACTAGCCCAGCAGTAAGCATGGGTACACAGGTACCACACCCTGATCTCATTTGGTCACTCTATTTTGAACCTCCACATTGATTTTTATGGTGGCTATACTAATTCACATTCTTGCTATCTTTGTATAAAGTTTCCTTTTTCTCCATATCTTCACCAGTATTGGGGTTGTTGCTGTTGTCTGGGGAGTGTTTGCTTGATTGATTAGTTAGCTGTTTGATTGGGTGGTCATTTCATTATTTGGTTGGCTGGGTGGGTGGGTGGCTAACCTGTTGGCTTTTTGATAATAAACTTTCTAAGGTGAAATGCCACATTCCTTTAGCTAAACTTTATCGACTCCCAAAAATCAAAGGCAACGAACACCCAGAAAAGTAAACCTTGAAGGTGGCTATTGTTGGTTTTCGTTCACTTTCTTCTTTTCCCAGGTGTGCAGTGCTATGGAATTTTTGCAAGTGTCCATTACAAATATTCATCCATGCACCACTAGACCAACAAACAACCCAAAGCAACCATTTTGGAACTCATAAATCTATCATTTAACTAACACATTAAATGTCTCTCTTTGGATTAATTTAATTCTCCAGAGATAAGCTAAGTGCTTGTACTCTGCCCTGGGATGGCCCTTGTAAATACAGAAGAGAAGACCGTCAGAACAAGAACCAGGTGGGAAAGACATAAGGAAAGACCAGCTACAGCAAAAACATAGGCAGTGCGATAGAGTTTGTGCTGAGGAAGAAGCCCACAGAGGAAATAAGAAGAGTTGACGGTAGAATTGAGTCTCGGAAAGAAGTATAATGTATAACCAAAGACATCTTGGCTAATTAGCACTGTGGGTAAACTAAACAGAAAGCAAAGCATCATTGTGGACTAAAGAAGCTGTTTTCTAGATGGAGATTAATAATTATGTGTTCCATGTCTCCCTGATAAAGCTTGAAATACATGTTTTCCTTTTCCTCTTGTTATTTTTGTCCTGGCAAGGCTATCCTGAGTGAGACCTTTCTAGTATCCCTGTGTGGCATACACAAAAGTCAGGTTCAGCCTTTCCTCCAAGAGATATGGGGCTCTTTCTGTAAGGAGGAGGACACGCTCCTTCAAAAGGGAGCACCAGTTCATCTTATAAGACAAAAATAACCATGTCATGCAGCATACACACACGACTGTTGAAAATGTGCGTACCATGTGCCCTTGGAGCGGTTACCCAGCTTCCTTCCCTAACACAACAAAGCCTGAGCCGAACGTCTCCAGCTTCAAGGTGCGGGGTGATTATTCACTTCATTACTTAGTAACTGGAAGTATAATTATCAAGTAATCTGCATGAACATAATTACGTATTTACATAGTCTTCGCCATGTAATTACAGAGGAGTTCGGTGATTATACAGTACCTCCTTGGAAAAGAAAGTGATACCAAAAAACAACCAAAAAGAAAAAGAAAGAAGGAAAAAGAAAAGGGAAAAGAAAGAAAATCTGCCTGATATCTTTTCAGACAGAGAATAAAACACGACACTAGAAATCCTAAATCCTGACAGTAAGTGAGAACAATAAAAATCGCCTCAGCTGCCAAGTCTACAAAGCAGAGCACATTTTATGAATTATGGAATATGCTGTGACCATCCAGACACTTCATCCCAATAATGTTTGCTTTCTTAATTCAAAACGAAGGGTTTTATATTTATCAGTATAATCATCTCTATCTAAGCCTCCTTTTCACCCACTATTAAAATCACGAGGATCTCTTTCATATTCTAAGATTCTGGATAAGTAGGTTAAGAAAAGAAGAAAATAAAGTTGAGTCATATTGATCACTTGACAAAGCTCTGAGGAGTTCTCTCCACACAGAAAAGGAACACTGGGTACTTTTTTATAAAAAAAAAAAAAAAAAGATCTTTAATGTGGATAATTCATAAAATGATATTCTAAAATTTTCAAAACCATATTGTTGCTTTCAAAATCTACTGATGAATCATTGCTGTGATCCGCTGTTTGGAAGGCTTCTGGGCACAGTGGTTGAACGGTGTATCTTACAGAGTGAAGATGACCCCTTTAAGAAATTCTTTATCTGAAATCATTACCATAAAACAATTCATCCGGACAAGAAGGGAAAGAAATTCTTGTACACGTGCCACAGATGAGTAACAAAGTGCGCAAAAACAGATAAAACCGGCACAGATTGGAACTTCTGCTCAGCCCAGATTAATCATTGTCCATGGTGTAGAAAAACGCATCCAGGACTTAATTTTGTCTCCTGTTTATGTCTAACCAGCTTGGCAAGAAAACCTTTCTGGTTCTCTAAACACTAATATGTCCGTGTTTGTAATTTACTCCTGTTTTTCATCGTTAGAACAACAGCTGTGGGTCAGTGACTGGAAATAAAATTTAAATATGAGACAATCAGAAATCTGGGCTTTTGGGAATACCCACGCAGAATAACACAGAACACATCATTATATCCTTACTGAAGAAACTGAGAATCAATTTTTACAGTTTTGCTAGTTTTATAGTTTGAATAGGAACAGCCTCCACCCCCAATAAACTGAAATATTTGAATGTTTAGTCATTAGGGAGGATGCTACTTGAGGGAGACTAGAAGATGTGGACTTTTGGAGGAAGTCTGTCACCAGGGATGGACTTTGAGGCTTCAGATACTCAAGCCAAGCCTAGTCGCTCTCTTGCTTCCTACTGCCTGCTCTTTCTCCAGCACCACGTTTGTGTGCATGCCACCATGCTTCCTGTCATGATAACAATGGACTACATTTCTAAACTGTAAACAAACCCCAATTAAGTGCTTTCTTTTATGGGAATTTTCTGGGCATTATGTCTCTTCACAGCAATAGAACCTTGTCTAGGACACTGGTTAAAAGAAAAAACAAACAAAAACCATGGACTTCCTAATCCTAAAATTTTTAAAAAAGAAAGACCCTAATGTTTCATGCCTAGTCACCATCCGTCTTTCTAAAGTTTGATCTCTTCAGTAGAGATGCGGTGTCTTCCTGGCTCTGCTAAGAACGCAGTCATCAAATGAAAAACTTGGACACCTGTTCTTGTCTGTTGTAATTCCAGGATACTCTGCTACCCCTCCTACCCCAGGCTCTGCATCTCACAACCTCACAGGCCAATAACACACATGGGCAGACAGGCAAGTCTGCTCCATCCTCTCCATGTTTATAGCCCCAAGATCTTAAAACAGGTATCAATCAGTTTTAAAACCGTGATGGCTTCTGGGATGTGTTTCTGCCCACCTGTAAGGTAGACAAATTTTTGGAGATTTAAGGAGAAGGGAAACAGCAAAACCACTCAGCAAAACATGGGGAAGAGGGGGTGAGTAACACTGTGAAGTGCTACCTCTACATGCCACATTTATGAGATCATGTCTTGTAAAGCAGAGGGGAATCTTCTGACAGAGATGGGCAACCATGTTCTTGCTCATTGCCTACAACATACATTAGACATGGTAGCTAAGAAATGCCCTGCAGTAAGAGATTATTTAAATTACTTAAACCATTTAAACTCAAAAATTTAAACAGTTTTAAAAACACTCAAGGACTTTCATATAGGTCTAAACTTTTTAAGCAATTAAGTACAAGTTAATCAAAACATTAAGTTTTCTGAGTTCAGTTTTATTAAAATAATTGCATTTGTTCTATTTAATTTTTCTCATCTGTGATATATTCTTTGCATTTAATTTAGTGGGTAATTTTGAATTGTTCTATGATACGACTTGTTTAAAATTCTAAATAATCACAATTTTCTAGTTTATGCTTTTCATTTACATGTTAAGCAAGATATCTTCAGACTGTGAACCCAGAATTCAGTTGCAATTTTTAACTCTTTACAAAATTGTTCTCAATAGAAACAGGCTTTGTCAAAAAAAAAAAATCTTCATGGGGAAAAACAGTCTGAATTTCTAATTAACCTAGGTCATGAGAACCGCATCGATGCACAGCAAACGTGAGAGGCACATAAGACTTGTCAAGTGCCACCAGCCTGCCACTGGGATGCTCAGACATGCAATAATCATGAGGTTCAGTCATATTTGTCACCATTAATCACACAAAAACCATAGCCCGGGGCACACTTCCTAAATGTGACATTCTAAGGATCATTTTGTCAAGAAATGATGGTGAGGCATCTTTTATTTAACATGTTGTTCAGTCTGCCTCATCATTTATAAAATTTATGCACGTGGCATGCAGACCTGCACTTTGCTTTGTCCTGAGACCCCAAGTCTATGCAGTTCAGTCTAGTCAACAAGAGATACTCAGAAGCCCTGCTGCTGTTCTCTCTGTGGACACCCACCACCACCACCAACACTATCGTTCCATACCAATCTACCAGGACCCCCAGACAGTTTCCATAAAACAGTGTCTCTCCGGCTATGGGGAATGCACACCAGTATTGTCACTAATACTCTGAGTCTGTCAAATAGCGTGGTGTCCTGATAGTGGGTAACAAACAAGAAAAAAGAGATAATAGATATGAGACTGTGTTAACCAGTGTTGTCAACTTGCAGGATCTAGAATGACCTAGAATGACATCAGGGCTTGTCTATGAGGGAGTTTCTGCATTGGTTTTATTGAGGGGGGGAGATGCATCTCAAATGCCAGCAGTACTGTTGTGTGGGCTGGGGTCTTAGAGTGAATAACAAGAACGTGAGTTGAGCAAACTTTGACAGCTGCCCCCAACACTCTTACTATAACTTGATTGCTTCACTCAGCACAGTGAAGGGGCCCCCAAAGTCCCACCCCAGCTGAGGAGACATGGAAGACTTGTTGAAGCAGAAATTTCCCTCTGTATGCTGTGAATGCCATTGGTAAATAAAGAAACTGGCTTGGCCTGATAGGGCAGAGTAGAGCTAGGCAGGGAAAATTAAACTGAATGCTGGGAGAAAGAAGGTGGAGCGAAGAGAATCCATGTAGCCCCACTGGAGACAGATGCCAGAACATTAGCTGGTAAGCCACAGTCACGTAGCGAAACATAGATTAATAGAAATGGGTTAAATTAAGATGTAAGAGTTAGTCAACAAGAAGCTAGAGCTACTGGGGCAAGCAGTGATTTAGTTAATACAGTTTCTGTGTGGTTATTTTGGGGCTGAGCAGCTGGGAACCAACAAGTGTTGGTGGGTAGACTCTGGGAGGAGTTGGAAGTGAAGTCGGGGATTGACATGACAAAGTACATTAAATGCATATATGAATTTCTCAAAGAATAAGATCAATAAATAAATAACAAAGAATTAAAAATGTATGTGCAACATCCATTTTAAGTTCTTATATAATTTTCTAACACACTGCATTATAACCTATACATGTATATACATACATATATATGCATGTATGTGTATATATGTATATATTTGTATAGATGCATAAATTGTATCGTGCATATGAACATATATGTGCATATTTGTATACATATGTGTACACATGTGTGAATGTATGCACATGAGTATACTTGGCTCCTATGACACTCAAGAGTATATGAGGAAAATTGCCCTTCTTGTAATGAATCAACCATATTTTATTCCTTCCTGATAACTCGTCACAACTATTCTATATTGAACATCTTGTCAGAATTCTCAAACCCATGAAAAATAATAGAGTGATTAAAAGCTGATATATACGCTGCCCATGCAGAAGCAGAACCTGAGAAGACCAATGCCTGGGTTTCTCTGGTTGCCTGATGGAAAAGATAAGGATGAGGCTGGTCCCGAGGAAGTCATTGATAGAAACAGTCTTACAGATTCTCTTTTCCAGAATCAGTGCTTTCCTATTACCTAGATTTCCCCAGTCCCAGACAGGAGCTGGCAAATATATTTGTTGTCATCTCAAGACTAACACATGTATCATGGACCGTCATTCACCCAGGCCAGCCTTCTGTTTGTCCGCTGTTCCCTCTTCCACATTGGAAATCTGTCAACTCCTTTCCCCACGGTGACCAAAGCTTCAGCCTCCTTCAGCTTTCAGTTCTGCCTCTGCACCTCCACCTTTATACATACCACCTTCCCGAGTGTTCCAGGAGGAAAGTGCGTATTCTTCTCAGTGTCTCTTTTACCAGCTTAACTTAGCTGAGTAACCCAGTTTCCTCTCCCAGACCATTTCACGTCCTAATAGGCATCACCTCCTTCCCCTTGCTTATCACACTCTCCTGACAAACTTTTTCCTCCATGTCTACCCTCTAGAAAAAGTCTTTATCTCCCAACAGTTGCTGGAGTATCACATTGAATTCTAGGAAAAGTCCAGGCATTGAATCTATTTCTTCTGGTTCTAAATTTCAGCTTTTGAACTATGAGCTGTGACCTTGAGCCAGGTACATCTATAATCTGCTGCTTAATCTTCTGTGAAAGAGAAACTAGACCTGATAAAATGATGGTGGAGATAAGACAAAAGTAACATGGTGTGGAAAGCATCACCCTCAGCAGAGTGGAAAAAGCTCAATTAATAATATCTAGCATTATATATCACCATCACAGGCTGGAAGAAAAGTTGACCAAGATGACTAAGGAGCCTTATACATCCAGGTGGGCGTGTGACTATTCCAGAAGAAACTGAATTTTCATAGTCCCAAAGGGTGACTTTTCTGTTTTCAATATTCTCTCTCCTGGCTCTATTTCATGGGCACACATTCATCCATTGTTTCTTTGTGGAATGACACTTTCTTTATTTCAAGAGTTTGACATTGGGAATTGAACACTAAAGTTTTCCAAAATCCCAAAGTAGCGCCTGCATTTTCTAATTTTATTTGACATAAATGGTCCCCCAGGTCATAAATTCTCTATATCATCAGCTAGCTCTCCTCACTGGTGCTGTGGGAGAGATTTGTGTTATTGCTGACATTAAATCTACTCCAAACACCTCTTACTCTTGCTACAGAAATCTCTGTGGCTTTGGCAGCTTTTAGGCTTTTACCCCTGAATGTTTCAGGGCAGGAGAATGTTCAGCGTCTGTGACAGTGGCCCACCCCACTCAAGCTTCTCGAGGAGCAAACACCTAGATAACCTCCCACCCTCCTGCCTCATGCTATTCCCCTCCCGTGGATGGCATTGGTGATCTGAAGGACCCCATGACCCAAAGTGACATTGAAGTTGAAGAAAATATTTTTGGATTGTAAATAAGGATCTTACTTTACTTTTGGTAGTAAAATTTCAATCTTAGAAATGTTTTCCTTCCTTGTCTAACTTTCCATCATATGGGATCTGCTGGCCTAGAACTGGAGAAAAATACAAACAGAAGAGCAATTATCATTACAAAATAAAGAGTATTCATCCAGGCATCCTATGGGGCAGTAAGCTGGACAGAGCTGGAGTATATGAGTTTATCTACAAAGGAAACCACAGTCCTTACTCGCTTTCCAGGAAAATCAAACACGCTTCCCACTGCTAGACTGCAGAGACTTCTCGTGAGTTCAGCAAAGACTCTTGGGTATTCTAAACACACCTCTTCTTAGGTTGTTACCAACAAAGTAAGCGTGTGTGGCAACCCTCAGACTGCCTTATTCAGAAATATGAATGAAAGCCAAAGCAACAGAAATGCAGGAGGCCTCAGAGAGGGTCGCGGGAAGCAAAATGGAATGTAAGAGTCAGCATGATGAGCGAGTACCACCGAGACCCAGAAGACACCACTCCTGTCCCATGTTTAATAGGCGTGGCAGTCCCTAACTCCTTTTGTTTCTTCATTGATGTGAGACTCACAAAGTCCAAAGCAGAAGAGCGATTATCATTCCAAAGTAGAGAGAATTCTTCCAAGCATCCAACAAGCACGAGGCTTGATGGAGCTAAAGCAGATTGTGAACACACCCTATGAAACAGGTATGTAAAGGAACAGATAAGTCTGTCGCAGAGGGTACATGACTAGTCAGCCCGTCTGCCGTCCTGTAAAACCCTGAGAACAGAGTAAGCATGTGCAAAGGAGGTGAGTGGAAACCCAGGCTGGGAACGATAGCACAGGTTCCAAGAGTACCTACCATACTGTGATTGAGCCTCAACAATGAGACCCTGGCACTGAAAACTCAGGTTCAGTTTGCACTGTCCTTGCGTATATCTACAGAGCATACAGGGGCTGCTTCCTAACGCATGAACCCCTGCAGTACTCTGGTGAGCAATTCTCCCTTCTAGATCTGTGAACTCTGTGCTCACTTTCAGATGCCCAGTTGGACGTACACATGTGTAATGACCAGCTATGGACACATCCTCCGTACTTACCATTATAACTAGCAGTTCTGTGCTCTGTACTCAGTGAGCTTCCCTGACACCCTAATTTTACTCCCTTACCCCAAAGTCTTTCCCACAATACTTTGTCCAAATCCTACTCCTTGTTTCTGGAGTTATACAGTCTCAGTTACATTTGTAGGTTCTGTTTGGATGGGCCATGCTAACGTGAATGTGATACAAAGTCTCCACATCCCATCAAGTGGGACCTGAGACCATCATCACAGTGGTGATGTTTCAAGTACAGTAAATAATATACAAGTGTTCCCAGTGAGGCAGCAAAAGCCATCATCATTAAAGGCATTTTTGTTCTTAGTATAACTACCATGCCTCAGTACTCTTCTGCTAGGATTGCCCTGATCTTGGATCCATATTCAAGAAATTGAAGTGTGTGTGTGTGTGTGTGTGTGTGTGTGTGTGTGTGTGTGTGTGTGTGTGTGTGTGTGTATGCTTCTATGAGTACTTTCTGCCTCTCCTTCTGTTTCTTCAAGAATAATGGCATTAATTTTGTAAGCTATGTCGTGTTTTCAGAAAGAAGCAGTTTGCAAAAGCATTGACAATGAAGGAGTTGGGGCAGGGATTGGATTACACACTTTATATCTGGGATTATAGAAGTAGACTTAAAAGTTCGGAAAGGTACCAGTTCTGGGCCACAAACCAAATATAGCAGCTGATAAAAAATGCCACAGAAGAGTTTGAAAAGATAAAGACGTTTTGGTTAATGATACCTCAAACTGCAACTCAAAGAGACAGAGATGAAGATATAGGGCAGACGCAGAGACAGTCGGGTAAACACAGATGCATAGATAAGGTGAGGGCAGGAAGGACTGGAGGCACAGCTCACTTGGTAAAGTGCTTTTCTACACAAGCGTGAAGACCTGGGGCAATCTCAACACCCACATACGAGCCTAAAACACAGTACATGTCTGTAATACCAGCACTGGGGAGGTTAAAAGCATGAGATCCCTGGAGCTCACTGGCCAGCCAGTCCAGACCAATCAGTGAGCTATAGGGTCAGAGAGACACCCTGCTCAAAAGAAACCGAACCATTGAGGATGACACCCAGCGTTGACTTCTGGCTTCCACATACACAAGTACACATATGCACACACACACACACACAATGATGGATATATGTGTGTATACATATATACATGCATATATACATACATACATACAGTTCTGGATAAGCATGCAGATACAGATTTGGTGCAGGTTAAGATACAAATTCATGCATTGACATGAAGCATTCTCATATACTTTTTGCCTTTCTGTTTGTTGTTTGAGATAGGTTGTATAGCCTATCGCTGTAGCCCTGTCTGACCTCAACTCCCAGAGATCCACCTACCTCTGCCTCCTGAGTGCTGGAATTAAAAGTGTGTGCCACCACATCCTTCAGATAAATTCTTTCGATAATTATACTTAAAAGGCACTCTGGCCTCTCCCCCTTAGGATAGAGCGTCTCTTCCCTGAGGACCTGGAGAGGAACCTGAACCGTGTGGGAAGAACAGAGTGCCCTTGTGGCTTTATTACCAAGCACCTTGAGTCTCTTCCACTGTGAGATCAATCTTGTATTTTGGGGCTTTGTCCTTAGTCATTGCTGTTATAGTCTCTAAAAGTACTGTCTGTACAAACTGAGTTTTTATTGGTCCGTTTCTATAGAAGATGTCGTTCCTTTTAAATATAGAGTGCAAGCAAGCTGCTGGCTGTGGCTCGGCAATGCCCTTTGCTTGTCCACGCAGAGCTCTGCATTGTGCTGAGTGATCAATACTCTCCCCTCTGACCTTACATCTGGAGAAATGTGGTGTTCTGGAACATTTCTCAACTCCTCCTAGCACCCCCAAGCAGGCCACATAAGAGGCTTCCAGTGGCATGGAATGGGTTGAGCTACCCTTTGGGAGTCCTGTCCAGTGGCATGGAATGGGTTGAGCTACCCTTTGGGAGTCCTGTCCAGTAGCATGGAATGGGTTGAGCTACCCTTTGGGAGTCCTGTCCTCTGATACCTGCAGCGTTACCTGGAAACAATAATTTTATACATGTAATTGGGGTATGGGGTAAGACGAAATCATACCAGAGTGGGGTGTATCCTGACCCCATCACCAGGGCCCTTGTAAAAAGTTGCATCACAGGGAAAACACATGTAAACACAGACATGGATGTGAGGGTTGAGGGATGAGGGATAGTCATGACATTAGAGCCCAGCCTCTGTCAGAAGCTAGAAGAGAACACTGCCCTGCTCAAATTCAAATTTCCAAACTCCAGAGGTATCATGAGACAGAGTAGATTGTGTTAAGTGACCCATTTGGGAATATCCTATTACAACAGCCTAAGGAAATTAGTACAGTGACTTAATTCAGGGGTCCCCACCACCACAGAAGACCCGACACTAGCATGTTTCCTATTCTGAGCCCAGAAACATAGAGGAACCAACTGGACCTGACATTGTCCCGGATGATGACACGATGACACACACAGCACCCATGGCCATTCAGAAAACCTGCTCTAATACTTAGCTTCATGGGCCCACCTGAAGCTAAGACCTCGGAGGCCGCTGCTTCCCTACTCCCTGTATCCATGGGGTGAACAGACCCCCAAGAGCCACCTCAACCATCCTCATTGTCCCAAACACTCCTAGAGCTCTGGGCTCTATCCTATCTTGTTTTGCTCGTCCTTCCTGATACCAAGCCTGTCCTGAGGTATAAAGAGATATTTCCACTAGGTAATAAATCAATTCAGCACCACAGGATGACATCAAATGTGCAGACCCAGGGTTCCCACCCCAATAAGAACCCTCACACCAACACGTTTATCTGCTACGCAGTCTGGTTAACCAGCTCCTTACCTGGAAAAATACTCCAATAACTGGCTAAAACGTTGGTGTCCTCTGTGCTTGCATTTTGAACAGACTTAAAGATAGGAGTGTTTATCAGAATATCTCTTTAAAGAGGAGCCAGGAGGCCGGTACGACTCAATGGGTAAAAGATGCCTGCAGCTAAGCCCACTGACCTGAGTTTGATCCCCAGTATCAACATGATGGAAGAGGAGAATCAACTCCAGCAAGCTGTCTGACCTTCATATGTATGACCTCATGTATGTACATATGCACGCATACATACAACAAGCAAACATATGAACACGTACACTCACAGCGCTTAGAATCTTTTAAGGAATACTAACTACTATGCCGGGATATGTGCAGGGCGGGATAAATGCTAACATCTGGAGGCAATCCACCTTGCTTCTCTTGCAAGTTGCTGCACAATGCTACTTAGATCTATTTTTCCTGTGTCAGTCACAGTATCTGAGAACGTCTTCTCTCGCCCCTTTGCAGGTTCTTCTGCTAGTCTGTCTCAAAACAGGCCAGTTGAATTTCCAGGAAGAAGGCCATTAAGGGACTTGTGTTTAGTTTTACTAAATATTGACAAAGTGCTTCTGAAAACTTTATAGCTTCATAAAAAAAGAAAGAGAGAGAGAGAGAGAGAGAGAGAGAGAGAGAGAGAG
>NW_004949105.1:9179824-9206527 GCF_000317375.1 Microtus ochrogaster | reverse complement strand
AAGAAAGAAAGAAAGAAAGAAAGAAAGAAAGAAAGAAAGAAAGAAAGAAAGAAAGAAAGAAAGAAAGAAGCGCTGAGCAGGCCTTTCCCTGACACCTCTGGTTCTTGAAGAGCTCAGGAAAACATTTAGTGGTTGTCATTACAATGGGCAAAAGTTGGTATTTTTAAGGTTTTTCTTGTTTTTATTTTTGTATTTCTCTGTCTTTACATTTCCACAGATGTGAACAGCACAAACGTCCTCAGAAATGTGTTAGTTGTTCCAGTTCCTTTTTTTTTTTTTTTTTTTTTTTTTTTTTTTGGTTTTTTCGAGACAGGGTTTCTCTATCTGAAAGAACTCCTCCAGCATCCTCTCTCACTGCCCTGTGCAGGAAAGCACCTGTCTTTTTCTTTGCACAACAGCCCAAGCACTGGTTTGGGAACCACATGACCAAGCTTCTGCATTCCAGTGCAGTAGGTAATGAGCCTGAACCAGACCCAACCTGAAGCTCCATCAATATGGTTCTATTGTTGAAATTTCATATGCTCTTCTGGAAAACGGATCAAGCATCCAAAGATTAAGATATGGCTATAAATACTTGGAAGGAACCCATGACAAAAATCATTCAGCGAAAATATAATGATTTCAACACATCATGTACACAATTATCTATTTTATAAAACAAATAAAAAGTTAAGTACTTAGACATGTCTTATGTAAATTAACATCAAAGAAGGAAATGCGTATGACAATTTTATAACTGCCAGGAAAGAAAAGATTGCTTTCTTTTATATTTGCAGTATCTTCTGACAATGCCACAATGAACATATATTTATAATTAAAATGATTAAAATCAATTCTAAATTATAATACAGCTATTGAAACATAAAATTGCAAAAGTATTACAGGAGGCTTTGTCTCACTGCATATTTTAGCCAGAAGGAAAAAAAAATCAAGTCTAAAAGAAAGAAAATAGAATGTTTTTCAAAAACACTAAATATATTGGAAAAGGAAAGCCCCTGCCATTGATCATGGCTGTTTATGGATAAACATAAGAAGATCAAAATTCCAAAACAAGCGCTGACCCTTATCGGCTTGTTCTTATCATTGAGATCTGTGATTTTACCTGATGCCATAGGCACTTCAAAGTAAATAAAAGTTTGCCAAGGACATAAAATCTGATGGGAAAGCCAAGTATTATTAGATAATGGTAGCAAGAAGCTTCAGTTTTTAAGAGACTCAAATAATGGGTATCAGCATCAAAAACTGCCTGAAGTAGACTGAGTATCCCCTTTGAGAATACATCCTCTGACTTCCTCCTGCACATTGGCACTGGCCCTTGTAAGTTTCAGTGTGATGTCTTTTTGATATAATTTTCTGTTAAACATCAGTATTGATCTATGTGTGATCAGATCTATCTCATCTGACTTTATGGAACTCAATTATCTCCCATTATATACATAGTATAATGTAGTGGCTCTCTCTCTCTTCCCACTTCTTCTGGCCCCGCATTTTAAAATACCTAACCATATTTGAATTTCAAATGTTTAATCGTGCCCTCGGCACCACCAATCAGCTGAACTCCTGAATTGTTCACTTTCAGCCACACTGCTCTCCCCTGGGCTATTCTTGGCGAGTGGCCTTACTCTTTCAACCTCTGTTACCACTGCTAAATATTTTCTCTTTCATTAAAATAAGGAGGGACATCAAAGGTATTTTCTTAATCACCTGTATAACAAAAATAAATCTATGAAAACATAAACCAAGAATCAACATCACTACAGTCTGTGAACTGAGCTACTCTGGAGGCTGAGGCAGGAGGGGCATAAGTTCAAGGCCTGCTTAGACTACGTAGAGGGATTTCAAGGCCAGCTTTGCCAACTTAGTGAAACGGCCTCAGCATGCTGCAGCATACATGAGGTTTTGGGACTACATAAGAAAGAGAGTTGGGGATATATAAAATATGTCATATATGTACTATGAAGCAATGAGTTTCTCAGTAAATACAAGTAGGTATATGCCAATCCCAATACACAAGGCAAGCTGTCAATCATCCCATCCTTGTCTTCAGCCCCCATCCTAATCAGTATCCCAGGGATGCCTTTGAAGTATTCAGTCTACCTGAATCTGTCTCCCACCTCTTGGGTAACTCAAGTCTCTTTCCCAGCATGAGTTTCTCTCTGTCCCAAAGGCAACTTATTTGATTTAGCCAATTGCTACCTCTGCTCAGGCCTAGATGTCTCTAACTCTCTACTACCCATGACCTGGAAACCCCTCACATGGGCCTACTTCATTGCCTTCCCTTTAGCTCAAGTAATCTTTCCAGAAGATAACCACTATCACAGCACATTCTGCTCTGACATCCTTCATTGGTTCCAAGATCCCAAACGGCTTAGTGCAAAACACAATGAGTGTGATGGTTGGGGTGTGCCGGCCTTTCCTCCTTCTCCAGGGTTGATCCCTGCTGCACTACAGATCCCTGGCCCTAAGCCTCACACTCTGACGCCTCAAGCCCGTTACCATGTGTGAGCGTGTCTAGCTGTTTCCTGCTTTTATACATTTTCTCTTTTCTCTATTTGAAATGCACTTTCCTGCTCAATCAACACAGGAAACCACTATTGTTCCACCAAAATCCTCCCTGCTCAGGGACAGCAGCCACCCCATTTGACCCAATGCTATGCCCAGCTATGCCCACTGTGGGACCTCCATGGCCACACCCCCTACTCCTCCTAAGACATGAGATAGATACTGGATGGTAGTTAAGGGTTTGTTTGTTTGTTTGTTTGTGTAATCATACCCCATGCCTAGAACATTGTAGATGGGCTTATTAAGTGACCTAATGAATGAATTTGTCAACTATTGAAAGAAGTGTAGTATCTGATCTATGGTAGTAGTCCTGGCCGCGGCATAAAGCTGCCAGTGCTGAAGCTAGATCTTTGCTTGATGTTTTCATTTGGTTTTTATTAAGGCCAGAGGCGCAGTGTGGAAAAAAAATCAAAGTAGCCACTAATCTCCCTGAAAAAAAAAAATCCTAATTTTTCCTGCCAGTTGTTTTACTGAGTGTCCAGACTGCTCGCCAGCGTAAGCCATAAAAACTTGTAAAGACACTAGAACTGAATCCTGTTCCAACTCGCCCTAAGGCACTGAACTTAGCAAAGGATAAAATGAGAAGTCCATTACACACAATGGCCAGGAAAATTATCTAAATAAGATGAGATTTGACCTAGACAAAAATACATTTTTCTCAGAATTCAAGATGAAAAAACAAACAAAAGAAAAACACTATGAAATATTATTAACTGGCTTTGCTGATGTGGTTAGTTTTTCCCAGACGCCATTAATATACATCTAGGAACTCTGGACGGCACCGAGAAGAGTGCTGGCCATGGCTATACCATTTCGAAGCATCCCGGCAGTTTCCCAAAACCATATCCATCAGCATTCCAAGACTGGGGTGCTCTCCTAGATCCCCACCCCCTCCCCTCAGCAGGTCCCTGATCACAGCCTGCCAGAGGAGCTGCTTCTGAATCTCCTGATATTCTTTCACTCACTGCTCACTTCTGTGGGGTCGTTTCCAGCAAGGACCAACCTCAGGCCTAAAAGAAAACTCTCAAACCCCTACAACCTGCTTCCTTTCTGTCCTTTCACTACCCAGCAGGCAAGCAGATAATGGGCCCTGATTCTTGCAGCCCCCATCTTTGCAGATTTTCCCCCAAAATAGAAACCTCATTGGTTTCAGTAGTCCATCCCCTTGTCAATCTTTCCTTCCCAATGACCTTTTAAAGGGAGGGGCATCCTTCCTAGCAACATGCCTCAACACCATCTCACAAAAGTCATGCTAGAGGGGAAGGAGAGCCATGAGACCTTTCTTGAGGTGGTATGGTTTCTTATCCAATCACGAGAAAAAGGAAAGCTCACTCTGGAGACTTGCCAGTGGCTCACAGTCTCTGGACTTCTACAGTAACACACTGCGATTTCCACATGACAGGAGCTTAAACTTCTAAGGAGCTGCCATGTAAGATGAGATGCTTGGACTAAAACAGCACATTCCAGCTTCTCTGACATCCAAAGGAGGTGTTGGCCTACCCTTCCCTACAACAGTGAATTCCACACAGCTTTATATAAGGAGAAAATCAAATACCCAAAGGTTCCTTGACCCGTGAGATTGTTTTGACTCATATAAGTTAAGTATGTTAATTATCAGTGTGCTTTGTCCCACAGACATGCATAGATATTTATGTAGGAAACCATCTGTGAGTTTACTATAGCTTAATATTTGGTTCTCATGTTGAAAAGGAGAGAGTGATCAGGGCCAGGATATCAAGTCTCTCTCTCTGTAATTTATAGTGGATTTCCATTTCAGTACAATGACTCTATGGAATTGAATATATGTGTGTTTCTTCTTTTTGGTTCTATTGTTGTTTTCTTATTGTTAAAAAGAGCTTCTAAATATAGCCAACTTGGTCAAAGTCAAATAATAAAAACAAATTTGAATAAAACATCACTCATTAAGCAAAATCAGAAACAAAACCTTTGCTGGACGGTGACCCAGCCAGAAGGCTCACGCTCAAAACATGGGCTGTAGTGACCCCATGACACATCAAGAAATGTAAGTGATCATGTGCATCCTGAATGGCCATGCTGCCGAATCCTCAAAAGCAATTCTCTGAAGGTAAGGGTCTTGCTTGTGTTCACAAAACCACCAGCAAAGATTTGTACAAGCAGAAATGCCTGCCAGCTTTACTTGGAAGAAAATGCTGGCCTGTTTTTAAGACTGCAAATTGGATTATTAATGAAGTAAAGAGCTAAAATATACTTTCCTTTGTATCTTTATGTTTTCAAAGTAAATTTGAATTTTTTTTCAAATATAATCAGCTGCTAATGAATATGATGTGCAGAATATACCGCCATGCAGAACTCCATGGTAACAGATTTAAAGTTGGGAAAATTACACTCTTTCACTATCAAAATAGGAGAGAATATTCTCTAACCTCACCACACTACCTCAGGGATGAGTTCTCCTTGTTCCTCAGTGTGTTCCTCACATTGTAAAATATTAAAATCAGTATTTAATATGCTGAAAATTATTACTGTTAAGATGCTTGTCACAGAACCAAAGTATGAAATATAATAACTATTTTCCCCTGAAACGTCTGTTATAGATAAGAGAATACACTGAAATTAGGATTTCTTCTGTTTTCATTTTTATTTTATGCATATACACGTTTGTATGTGTGTATGTGTATGTACCACATGCATGAAGGTTCTAAAGATGACAGAAAAGGTCATCAGATCCACTGGAATTTGAATTTCAGGGTGGTTGTGAGACAGGACTGAACTCAGATCCTCTGCAAGAGTAGTCAGTGGTCTTAACTGCTGAGCCATCTCTCCATCCCCCAATGCAAACTAGGATTCCAGCATGTCCATCCAAAGCCTCATCACAAATTTTAAAAAAAGCGAAAAAAACAAAAACCCTTAACCTATAAGCCAATAAGGAGTCTCCAGTCTGAGCCCTCTTCAGGCAGGCAATGTTCGGCTCCTAAGAGGAATTCTTAAACGAGCCGCACGTGGGCTCTAGCTGCTCCCGAATCACCAGCGGTGTACGCTGAGAAGACACCCTATTGATTCGAGACCTTGTTGATGTTTCTCTAAGTTCATGCAGAAATAAGACAAAGGAGCAAAATCAATATCCTATCATCCTGAAACTTGTGGTAAGAGATGCTAACTGCAATTAGAATTCAATCAGGATAAACTTTTCATGGGGAATTTCACACAGGGCCATTAAATGGACACACTCAGAAGATATTGAGACCGTTGGCTTCTCTTTGCTGTCTTTCTTCCATTCTACTAATTATTCTAATTTTTGTTCAGTTAAGAGCAGGAACAATTTCCCTGGAGAAGGACAGACTATGGGAATGTCACAAGACAGAGAAAGAACACACTACAGATCCAAGATTTAAGAAAGGTGACTTTAATGGAACCAGTTTATCATGCCTATAACTTGTCAATCAAAACTAAGTTCTTCTTGTATTAACATAAAGCATGTTTAGGGGAAATATAATAAAAAAGGGGCTGAGTCTAGCTGAGGAGGAGCTTAGCAACTACTCTGAGCAAATGAAAGACACTATGATAAAACAGAGAGAGGGAGAAAGGGGGGAGGAACAGAGGAAGGGAGAGGGAGCGAGAGGAAGAGGAGGAAAGATTAAGATAGTCTGCTCTTGACCAATAGAGAAAACAGAAATGCAGCAATTCCAGCAAGCTGTCTGCATGGTAAGAAAAGCTACTTGAAAATGTGATAATAACTGAGAAAATATCCCAATTTCTATTCACCAGCCAATAAGAATATAAGCTATGAAGTTTATTAATGAGTCCTCATTGTAAAAACTGACCCAAAAAGAGGGCAGTCACCAAGAGATAACCAAGACCCCAGGAGTGCCTGGGTGAACCTCTGTGAAATTATACGCTGTGAGCCCAGAGGACAACAGGACTGATTCTATCTGCCATGTTTAACCTTGACTGTCACATTGACGGGAATCTGCAACTCATAGGAGACAAACTTCCAAAGACAACCGTGAGGATTATTTTAACTAGCTTAACCTCTGGGCACATCTGTGAGGGGTCATCTTGATGGTCGAGGTTGGAAAACACCCAACCTAAAATGTCTGAGGCAGGAAGAGCCACCCTCAAGGAGGCAGCACCACTCCCTGGCTTGGGTCCTAGACTGCACAAAAAGAAGGAAACTAGCTAGGCAGACACATTCCTTTCTCTTTTCCTGACAGTAGATGCAACACAATCAACCAGCTCAAACTCCTGTCATTGAGACTTCTCCACCATAATGGACTGTGCCCAGGAACTGTGAGGCAAAATAGCCCCTTGCTCCTTTAAGCTGATTCAACCGAGGTATTTTATTGCAGAAACAAGAGAACTAAAGCAATTGCTTGATGCTATACTGATGGTGCTGTGGCCAAGGAGCGTAAACACTACCCCAAGCTTACACATCCATAGTGGGAACAGGATGCTGGAAAGAATGGGAAGGCAGGATGCACACATAAAAAAGAAGCACCCGGGTAGCAGAAGTCTCCATTTTCCATCTGTAAACACATTTCGGGACTCTCCTCTTGAGACAGACACCATTTTAGGGTTCCAAAGTATGATAGCTCAGAGATGGCTTTGTCGTAACTCCTTTCCCTTCTGAGATATTCATGGATTGCCTAGGCTGGAGTCCTAAATGATCCCACTAAGAACTTCATAGGTCATTTGATTAGGATATCTATGTGAGCAAATAAACATCTTAGTAAATTAGGCATAGTTAAATGTCCTAGTAAAATAACAAATATGCTAGTTAGTAGCCCCGTGTCTTAGCCAGTGTAAAGGGTGTCACAGATCCTGTCTCAGCCCTTTATAGTCTTTCCTGTTCTTTTGGAATGGAACTGTTTCTAGCTGAAATGTCTTCCTCCAGTTCATGTGGTTCAACATTTACTTCCCAGGTGGTGGGCTGTGTTTAAGAAAGTTGTAAAAATTTTAGGATGTAGAGACGAGCAGGAAAATGTGGGTTGCCAGATCTTAAGGTTTTATAGGCTAACCTCACTCCCTTACCTCAGCCCCTGATTCTGGGTCCACAGAGATGAAAGCAAGAAGCCACACATTCCTGCCATTTACACCACAACCCATTCCTAGGGCCAGGCCTTCCGGACCCTCCAACTCTGCGCCCAAATCAATCCTCCCTCCTTTAAGTTGCTTCTGGTCAGGTGTTTGGCTGCAGCAATGAGAAATGCTCTCAAACATAAAGAAATCTTGTCTGTCTATTAACAGTGTATTGCAACTTGAAATGTATATTCCAAATACCATCTCCCTCACCTGTGACAAGATTGCAAATTAAAACCCACAAAACTGTTAGTATGCTTACCAAGTCCTTTGGAAATCGGTAGAGTAAAAATCATTTTACTTGGCACACAAAAAAATTTTTGTCGAGTCTATATAATTATAATTATTCATACAAACTACTTCACACAGCTTCTTGTGAAAACAATGTGATTGAAAGTCTGCCATTGTGGTGGGGAAAGAAAAGTATGTTTATGAGATCGGTCGTTTGGTTGAAATCATAATATATGTAAATCCCAGGCCCAGAAATGAAAATACAGGATTTAGTGAAGTCAGAGCTTTGAATTGTATCACACTGATTCTCCTTAAAAGTTCAACTCCTTTTCCTCAGACAGTGAGATGAGAAAGTTCCCAACATCACACTTGTTACCACACAACCAACCTAGGGCAAGCAGGGCCAGCCCAGGGACTCAGAATCCCTCCCTCCCACAGGCTCTCTGTTGGGCTCTCTGGCATTGCAAAGAGGACTGGAACACAGACACAACAGCTACCAGTTGGTGACACATCATGGTGTTCTCAGCCTCACAGCCAGTGACATCACCAGTCTCAGCCAGCAGCATCTGGAAACAAGAGGTCTCCACTCCAACCTCCTAAATAAAAACGTCTCAAGATGGAGTGGGGTTAGCATGCTCTCCATACAGGTGTGAGATACAGAGATGCAGAAGGTATCAACCTCCTCGGCTGCTGGAGATGGCATCACAATGAAGGAGCATGGGCCAGAGGGAGCACTTTGAATTTGGTTGAACAACATCTTCAGAAGTGGGGTTGCTGGGTGGCAGCTCTGCCTTCCAACTTTTCATGGAATCTCCACAGTTGTCTATGATTAAGAAGTCTTCATGTCATTGTTTGTGACAGTCAACAATGAAGCTCACTACAGATGTCTTTCTGGGGAAGACTGCCACACTGTCTTCACATATTCACACTCACCCCTTCGTTCCTAAGCCAACCCCCTGCAGACCCATGACCACCTCAAACACACAGGACTGATTTACTTTCTCTTAAACACTCTGTATTCACTACTCCTTTGTGAGGAATAAATATTCCAGAACTCAGAACTTGCCAGGCCACTTGCTTTTGGCTACTGAGACCTCATTGTTAATGTCCCTTCCTCAAAGAAAAATTCCCAGACCACACATCTACTTCTACTTCTTCTTTTACTTCTTTTCTTCCTCCTCCTCTTCCTTCTCCCCCTCTTCCTTCTCTTCCTCCTCCTTCTCTTCCTCCTCCTCCTTCTCTTCCTTCTCCTCCACCTCCTCCTCCTTCTTTTTCCTTTTCCTCGTTCTCTTCTTCCTTTTCCTCTTCTTTCTCCTCCTTCTTCATCACTTTAGCCTCTTTGGACAAACACATAAACTTCAGGAAACCAGGAACTTTATCAGCCTGGAAAACCACAGTATCTCACCAATCAGCACTTCATCCTGAGGACCAACACATGGCAAATACCTATTCAACCAATAAATACATCACCATCATCTCATATATCACACCAGCAGGGGATCTTTTCAATGAGAGTGACTGAAATCATTTCAACCTAAATCAGAGTGTTCATGAAAAGATACAAGTCTATCTCAAAGAAAATCCAGTATTATTCCATCTTTGGATCAATTAGAATGTAAGACTGAACTCTTATCCCTTTGCTACCACTGGTTCCCAAATATCCAACGTTTCCAGGGTCCATGTGCCAGAAAATATGAAGCCAATATGTGGTCCTCTTCAGATCACTGCAAAAGGAATTAGTTCATAATGATCCCAGCCCCACAGTTTTCAGGGCAGTCAAGTATTGACCCAATCACATGGCATTCCAGCAATGGCAGAAAGTAGATACAGAAGGGGCTCCATAAAGGGAGGTTCTGTTTTATTAGTGTGTAATCTCATCAATCACTCTTCAGGCTTAGAATGAAAGGATGGAGGTCTAAAAGAGAAGACAAGGAAAGTGAGGAGCTGGAACAGGCAGAAACAGCCTTCAGTCTAGCCGAGCAGGACTGAGTCTGATCACCAGGTATCCACTGATAAGCACTGAGTGACAACATGCTTCTTGGGGAGAAGGCTCGCTTTACTGCCATGCTTCCAGAGTTCAAATCACAACACTATCATCTAAACATCTATAGCCGCATGCCCTGGGTCAGGATTCTTCTCTATGCCTGAGTTGGTCCTCTGTAAAAATGAGGACAACCTCTGTAATGGTTCCTCAGAAACAGAACTTTCTACAGGGCCCAAATAGTAGCCTATGCTAACCTTCTACTAGCCACGTTGTCTTCAGATTTTATGTCTGAGTGATTGGCAGAGTGTCTGGGGCAATCTAACCATCAAAGAAAGCATCAATGCGACAAAAGTGCCACAAACAGAACGGTTGCCGGAACAGACTAACGAGCCATCTGCGAATGTACCCTGTCACCGGAAATGCTAGACATCCTTCAGTTTCTTTCAGATACATTTCCACACATTAGTGGAAACGCTGTCATCCTGACACACAAGTGGCACTCGTCGGGATATGTGTGTGGGTTTGTGTATAAGAAAGATAAAAAGCTTTTCTTATAAATGGACATGTGGTGAGATCAGATGCCACTGTCTCACTGTTCATTCTCCTCCACCCACACACGAACGCTCGAAGGCATCTCCTGAAGGACCAGTCCCTCACCAGCACTGACTGACAGTCTTGAGCACCCACTCTGCAAACAGTCAAAGTCAGTCGAGGCTACCTCAGACAGAACTATGCGGAGACATACTTTAAATGAGCCTGGTTCTTCAGTTGCCGCAACTAGAGATGATTGATGACAGCCTAGGGAAAAAGAAGGCGAGGCATGTGGACCTAGAGAAAGTAGTAAGGTCACCTTGAAACTGTGTGGAGAGCTGTATTTACAAAGACCCAGCAGGAGCATGGGGGGGAGACAACCCAGATAGCTCTCTGTCCTTACTCTTCCTTCTGAAAAGACCCCACCTTCTACAAAGTCACAATCTGGTCTGAAACCACACTGTTAGGACCACAGGAACTCTACCCACAAAACACTCACTTGCTCAAACATGCCTCCACCGAAACGAGTGCATGTAGCACGCCTGTATCCGTGGCGCGGAAGAGCCCCGACACCGACCTACATGAGTAATCACTAACAACCTATGACTTTCAGTTCTGTGACTCTACAGCAGATACACACATCACATCTACTGCGACCACACTAGCTGGGGCAGCAGACATCAAAGTCCTGATGGAAATGCTAGTCTGAGGGAGGCTGTGGCCAGAAAGAACGATCACATTCTCAGCGGGTGACATACACTGTCCAGGAACATGCAGCTACTTGAAAAATGGACTGTTGTTCCCAATCCTCTACCCTGAAGAGGAAAATCACCCAGAGACCATCAAAAAGAAATCAAAGATTTCAGGATTCTGTTATCTTTTACCGGCTTTAATGCTCTGATTTATTAGTCTCTACATGGCTTGTAAGTATTGAATGCCTGCCTACCGACGGGTCTCCCCATGCCAAGTCTTCCCCTGCTTTATCATAACCAAAACACAGATGCAATGCAGTGCATGTCGAGTGTGCACCACAAGTTTCTGTACTCACTTGAAGTTTCTGTTTGCAGTGGTGATTTGAGCTCTTTCCTTCTCAGCCACTCAGGGTCTTTTTTCCTCTAGGTCTTGAAATTCTTCAAAACAATTTCAAACAGTAAATTTTTTTATGGTCAAACAGAGACAATATGTTTTTTTAAGTTTTAGAAACTTTAATTGCTGTTACAAATTGAAACATACCCACATTAATAAATCGCATGTGTGGATAGAACAGAATCTGGTTAAGTTGCTGCTAGCTGAAGGCATAGGGCTTTCCATTCAAGCTGTAATAATTTAACAAAATTGTAAGTGGTTAAAATAAGGAGTAGTAAAGCATGAGGTTGCCAATATCTTCTTTTTTATACTCAATAATGCCCCATCACAGGAAATGTTCTAGCCTTTAAAGAGGGGCGTTGGGTTCACCATCACAGGGGAGAGCTCAGGGAATTACTGACCTTGACTTCTTAAGGCTGTTCCAGTTTATTTCTCTGTTGCTACGATAAAACACTGACCAAAAGCAATTTGGGGAGGAAATGGTTTATTACAATTTACAGCACATCACTAAGGGAAGCCAAGGCAGGAACCTGGAGTCAGGAACAAAGGAGAGTCAAGAAGGAGAAAGCTGCTTGCTGGCTTCCCCAGAGGCGGCACCACTCACGGTGGGCTGGGTCCTCCCACATCAACTGTCAATCAAGAACATGCCCTCCACAAATCTCCCTGAAAGCAAATTGAGGCAAGCGCTCAATTGAGGTTACCATTTCCCAGGTGTGTCAAGTTGACAACCAAGATTAGCTAGCCATCATACAGTCACAAGTGACTATCAGCGACAACGCGGGTTCATTAAATCAGTGGCCACAGTAAGTTCATCTCACTTTGTGGAAGCCATCAAGGCCCAAGAGCCTACCTAGAGCTGAGAAACAACTGCATCTGCGGGCATGGCTCCGGAAACAGGCAGCTCTTGCTCTCCTGGCCTAAGCTCCCTTTGGCCATGTTTCACAGGGTTGCTGGATGTTTAGTCACTGATACATTGCTATCTTCCACTAATCTCACCAACCCCTCTGGAGCATGGCTTTGTCTTCAGCCTCTGATACACTGTGTTCCTGAGGATGTCTGGGAAGGAGACACTTTGTTGAAGGAGTTGGTTTAAAATGTTTGAAGTTCCCATGAAAAAAGGTTTCTCTCTGCCTGAGAATACAGAAGAGTCAAGATTAAATTGTCACTGGTGGTCTGACTAGACTGTGTGCTAACTCCACTCCACATGAGATCACAGACCCCCAGTCAGGAACCTGCCAGGCATCAAAGTCACATTCACAGTGGTCCAAGGTATTAACTCTGTGCCATTCCTGTTCCTTTCATATAAATAAAAATAGGAAATGAGGTTAATCTTCAGCCATGATCAAATTTGTGTTAGAGTTCTAGCAAAGATAATACTCATTTTACATTTCTCCATATCAGTAGCTCTACAATGACACCATTGTTAAAAAACACGTGAGCAGTCACAAATAATAAGCAAATAGCTTTATCTTTAAAGCTAATAATATTTTTATTATTTAACAAAGTGTTCAAAATAACAACCTAACTATGACCCCTACACTCAATGAAAAACTGGAATTGTTATTAGCAGCTAAGAAAGGCAGATATGAGGTTGCAGAGATGTTAACGCAGCAGACTGTTAGCCCTCCAAGCATGGCACCAGGGGTCAGTTCTCAGAAACTACATAAAATGTTGGGCACAGAGGGTAGCGTCGTGCTTGTAATCCCAGCTCTGGCACAACAGAGACTAGCTTGGTTTTGCTAACCCGCTAGTCTAACCTAAATCAAAGCCCCAGGTCAGTGGAAACACTCTGTTTCAAAAAACAAGGTAAGATGGTACTGGGGGGGCAATGGCCCAGTGTTGATGTGCAGCCTCTACATACATACACATACACAGACACACATACATGCATCCCTGCACACACAGGGACACACGCGCACAGCTGTGTGAGTGAAGAAACTTTGTTTTTTCTGTGATGTCTCCTTTTCCTTGATATTCTCCAGAGGTGTCCAAGCTGCAGAACACAGGTTCTAAATGCTAACAACGTTGTCACAATGCATACCAAAGCATGACGAAGCTTTTCCATTGCGGGCTTGCTTTGCTGCACATCCCCAGCCACCCAGAAGACCAGAAATCCATTTCGTGTTCCTAACTGGATTCCTGAATATCTCCAGCCCCAGGAGGAGGGAGAATTTCTGATTTCCACTCAGCCTCCTGCTTGAAGTTTTAAACAAACGTGTGAGGTTTATTCATGAATCTCACAGAAAGCATAAGGCATACTAACCATTTTTAGGAAGTCAGCGGATAAAACTACTGCACCATTTATTTGTACGGCTCTTTTCCCGCTTAAATAGGATTGTGCGTGTCAGCCCCTTCTTGTCTCCGCACCCAGAATGCTGAATAGCAGTTCCTGCCTCTGTCAAACCAGTTTAGTGTTAAACTACTGGTGGATTAAGAGCTACACTCCATCTAACTACCGCCTGTGACTAAAATTGTCCTATAAATATGTAGAACTGTGGGCAGAGATAACATACTTTACTATTTACCAGCGTAACAGCTGCCATAATGAAGTCTCGGGCTTTCCATATTGGACCCAGCCTCAGGGCGGGGGGAGTGGAGCTGGGTGGGTTTGCTTACCCGGCCCTCTGAGACCCAACTTCCTTGCAGCTACACATGGTAGTTAAGGCACAGACTCTCCCTGTGCAACTAAATGCAGTCCACATTTGCTGTGATGAGCCAGCCACGTATCGTATTATTTTGAGCGAACACAACTATTGGCAAGCAAAGGGTCTCATTTTCTGAACCGTTTATCCAGTTGGGGCCATAGAAATGGAATTTTCTAGAAATTACTGTCTTAGGATGTATTCATAAAGAGACTCTTATAGGAAAAAAGCTATTATTGCTACCCAGTCGATTTTCTTACTCTCTTTCATGTAATAACATTAAAATAATTTATATCTTAAAAATTTTAATTTTCTAACTTCATTAGGAAATTTTAATCATGCAATTCCAAGTTTGTCCTAATTTAGCAAACATCCATATTTTATCCAAAGTAGTTTTGGTTCAATAATCTGAAAAAGAAAAGAAAAATGCTTTCAACTCTTCATAACCAATGATGCTTTTATTTAAAGTGAGCATTGCCAGGAGGGAGCCGTTCTTCACAGTGAGTCTTTGTCAGGGGAAAAGTCTGATCACTTTGCGACCCATTTCACAAGAGTTCATAACAGTCAGACGTACGTGACCTTCCAAAGTTAGTTTATTTTGGATTATAGCTTGATTCCCCCAAAGGTTTGGTTATTTAACAAGGAATTACTACTGACTTAAATAGGTTCACAGCAGCCCCTAAGTGTGCTGCGTCTGCCACACCACACACACCAAAAGGCCAGAGAATCTATAAACGTGAGACTCATTTCAGCCTGATTCGCAACGCTTTCCAAAATGGCTCCGCTAATCCTCACGCAGCGACCCCCAACCTCAGCTTAGAATCAACAAGATCTTCAGCTTATTTCAGCTTGAAACCTGAGAAAATCATCTCACACTCTGTTGGGACCCCAAATGCAGCTGTAAGCATCCCTCGGAGACCCACATGGGGTTGGTAGGCAACTCAGTAAAGGAGTTTTATTAGCATTTAATTTATTTAATTTTGAAGGGATTAGATGAAATGTTAGCATAACCTACTGCAATCCACATTCTACAGTCAACAACCCAGTGCCATTGCCTCTTCCAAGAAAATGACCGTGTGTTTTGGGAATGACTCTGTATGATCAACATGTTTTGCAGCATTGGGGGGGGGGGGTGAGAGAAAGATGAATCATTTGAGGTTTTTTTTCAGCTTACTAGCTATTTAATAAGCCAAGACATCAGTGAATCACACAACCTGTTTAAAGGCCAACCTATGCCGCTTTCTCATTCCTATCTAAACAGAAATTATTTTTCTGAATTTATTACTGAAGTCTCTGCACATGGCTATGCTCACGAGGACTCAATCCTAAATACAAATGCAATGTACGAAAACTTTCAAGTTATAATTGAGTATGTAACAGAGTTTTCCTAACTGAGAGCTCAGTAAGAAAAGTATTAACCCTTTCAATAAGGCCCCTAGGAGAGAATCCTGCCAGGACCTTTGTAGACGGTATCTCATGCATACAAATAACTCTGATGCATGTGTTTCTTACTGCTCTCCACATGGTAAGCCTGCCTGGTACTTCACATCTCCTCGTATGATGGACACAGTATCCAATAGATTGTCTTCCAGTAAGAAAACTAATTGTGAATTGCGAAAAAGCCCCACAGAAAGAAAACGGCCTGCTGGGTCCACACAAACCAGAACTGGCCTCGGAGGCACAGGAGGCTAGCGTCTCTGTACAGTGTCCATTTAGGCAGGCCTCTGACAGTGTTGAGCCTGCTGCCAACATCAGCAGCATGCCAAGCCTATCAGTGGTTGGGCTGACAGCCCTGGAATAAAACAAAGACCAGATTACTGGCCTCAAATATATCAGGAGGGAGGGGGCCCCTGCTTAGGAGGCATTTAAAATTATCTTTCTGCTTTTCCTAACAAGATTACCCATAAGAGCCCCTCCTGAGAAAGCAGTTTCTTCCTCCTTGTCCTCTGAGGGCCCTGCTTAGGAAGTTCTGGGTGGAACTGTTTCTAACGTCCCCCACCATATCGCTTGCTACTTACTGTTGGACAGCTGAGAATCCCACTGAGAGACTGAGGTGTGGCACACCCCTCATCCAGACGTTTGGCCACCTTACTACATTCAGGGGCCAAGCGCTAGGCCACGCATCACCACAGTGTTGTGCTTTCATGGGTGTGTGCATCTATGCAGCACGCCCGTGGAGAAAACTGAGGATAATAGTCTACACTACATAGGAAGAAACATGAGCCAAGAAGAAGTCAAGAGATTTGCTGCTGGGTTTCCATCCTACATCAATCACTCTATCACCTTCCCACATCTGAAGACAGCTCTCATAAAAGCTGCAAATGAGACCACAATGCCTCAGCGGTAAAGATGTGATATAACGGGGCCTTTGTTCTTGATGTAGGATTTCCCTCTGTATGCTGTGATTACCATTAATGAATATAAAAACTGCTTTGGACCTATAGCAGGGCAGAACTTACATAGGCAGGGAAAACTAAACTGAATGCTGGGAAGAAGGGCAGAGTCAGAGAGAAGCCACATAGCCCTGCTGGAGAAAGACGCCGGAAATTTGCCAGTAAGCCACTCCCATGTGGTGATACACAGATTAATAGAAATGGGTTAAATTCAGATGTAAGAGTTAGCCAATAAGAAGCTAGAGCTAATGGGCCAAGCAGTGATTTAATTAATACAGTTTCTAAGAGATTATTTTGGGTCTAAGCCAGCCAGGAAGCAACAAGCAGCTCCCTGCTATAGTTCTAGATACAGAAGCCGTCATTCACCTCTCCCGATTGCATGTGTCACCTAGAAGGGCAATCAGCACACACCTTGTCATGGCAGACAGCTTCTTCCTGTGTGCCATCCACACACTACTATCCTTGGTGGCTTAGGGTTACTATTGCTGTGAAACACCATGACCAGGGGTAGCAACACATAAATAAATCACTAATTAAGAAAATGCCTTATGGCTCTATCTTATGGAACCATTTTCTCAAGTGAGTTTCCCTCCTCTCCAGTGACTCTGGCTTTTATCTAGTTTACACAAAACTAGCCACACAATTGATCCTTTGTCAACTTGACATATGAATGTCATCATTAAGAAGACACAACCTTCACTATTTATTCATCCCCAAGATCTCACATCAATATGAACATAACAGTGTAAAATATTTCAATTTTTAAAAGCCCCACAATTTTTGTCACTTCACTCTCTTTAAAATCCAATGTCTTTTAAAATTCGAAGTCTCTGAACTGCAGGCTCCTGTAACATCAAAAATAAATTAAATACTTTCTTATCACACAGGAAAAAAACAGGGGGCAGTTACAATAGGAGCAAAGCAAAACCAAGCTTCAACTGTGTAAATAACTCAACTACCAGTTATCTGCAATTCACTCAAAGTCTTTTGGGTTCCTCCAAGAGCCTTGGGTCACTTCTCCAGCTCTGACCTCTGACACCAAACACACATACTATCTGCTAAGCTCGGTCTGGCTCCATCCCACACCTACTGGTGTCCTTGCTGGTCATTCATGGAACTGGGTGTTCTCTAACAGTCTTCTGTTCCAACTGGGCTACACTTTCACCAATAGCCTTTCTGGGGTTCTCTCTGGGAGTCAGCATTCCAGCCCTGACACACAGTGCCAAGGCTCACTCCTCCCCATGGTCCTTCAAGTCTTCAAAACCAGTACCATCTGAGAGACTCTTATACCATCAAGTTCAGCTGCCAGCAGGAGACACAACCCTGGCTGCCTCTGGAACACAGCTTCTGAGTGCTCAGTCTCAGCAAACACTTCCCAGAAGACTTATCTCAGTGATGCCCATCTTAATCACCGCTAATTTCTTAGCTCCAGGTGACCAGCATCCCTTGACCCAGCAAAGCAAAGGTTTTACTTTATTAGTTCTGGTCTTTTGTGAATCATAGCTGATGTTTCTTTGACTTCAGAGGAGCAGACATTACAGGTTCTTCACATAAATGGCCCAGTAGAGAGTTTGCTTCCCTCTGAAACTTTACAAGACAGGCCTCCGTTGTCTGTACTGTACACTGTCCCTACATTATTATCTCCCAAAATCCTACATAAGAGTCACTGAGATCCAAACACTCAAGGGCTTTTCTAGCCCAAAGTTCCAAATCCTTCCACAGTCCTCCCAAAAACATCACGGTCAGGTCAGTCACAGAACTATCCCATGACCCTGGTACCAACTTGTCTTAGTTGGGGTAATGATCCCCATCATGAAACACCATGACCAAAGCAAACTGGGGAGAAAAGGTTTATTTGGCTTACACTTCCACATTATAGTCTACCACAGAAGGAAGTAATGGCAGGAACTCAAGCAGGGCAGGAACCTGGAGCCACGAACTGAAGCAGAGGCCATGGAGGGGTGCTGCTTACAGGCTTGTTCCTCATGGCTTGCTCAGCCTGCTCTCTTATAGAACCCAGGACCTCCTGCCCAGGGATGGCCCCATCCACAATGAGCTGGCTCCCTCATCAAGCACTAATCAAGAAAATGCCTTACAACTGATCTCACAGAAGCATCTTCACAACCGAAGTTCCCTCCTTTCAGATACCTCTAGCTGTGTCAAGGTGAATAAAGTCAGCCAGGACAGGTGGTGAGAAGAACGCACCTTTCTAAGTGCTTACAATTGTGTCCGTTAGTTTTAGGACGATAAAACTCTCCTAGTTTGCCTTTTGTTGCTGGGGGGGGGGACACTGAGCAAAAGCAACTGGGGAGGAAAGGGCTTATTTTAGCTTGCACTTCCAATACAATCATTACATCCTTGAGGGAAGTCAGAGCGAGAGCCCGGAGGTAGGAACTGAAGCAGAGGCCAGGCAGGAACACTTACTGGCTTTCTCCCTCTTACTTGCTCATCTGTGTTTTTTTATACAGACCATACCTTTTTGTCCAGGGATGGTACTGAGCCCTCCACATAACTCAACAATCAATCAATTATGTCATGAACTTGCCCACAGACCGATCTGATCAGGGCAACTCCTCCACTGGGATTCCCTCTTCCTGTGTCTCTAGACTTGTGTCAAATTAACAAAATCTAATGTTTTTTCCTTTTCAATACCTAGTCATCCCACTCAACTGGGGCTTCTCAGGAAGAATTAGGTGAGACTCTCCGCCATCATAGGAGCAGCCAAGTCACCCCAAATCCCCTCCACTTGATACTATAGAGTATGAATTACATCATGACCGCACACAACCAGAACCAGCAGCAGTGGTGAGCTCCAAGTCATTTTCTGTGAAGTAGACATTGCCTAGAAACCCTGCTACTTAAGAAGACAGGACGGAGGGTCCCTAAGTGCAGACACAGATCAGCCCTGCTGCCAAGGGTTACATTTCTAATGTTAATCCCAAACTGCTCAGAAACATTATTTGTCTTTAATTATTATAATATTCCCATTCAATTAAAAATTAGGTGTTGTAATTCAGACTTTTAATTAAGTGAATTAACTTTTGACATTTTCTTGGAAAAAGATGTTCCCAATGTGCTTATCCCCCCTCCACACACACACATCTTTACTGCAATTAAAAATTTCCTAGTACTTTTTAAATACTTTGGTAAGAAATAGGCAATATAGCACAGCATGCGAACCTTTTTTTCCCCCAGACACTGACACAGCAGCTGACAGAGTAAGGTACTACACATTTTAGTACAGGGTAAAAATTTGTATGGAATATGAGTAACTCTCAACAAGAAGGCTGAAGGTGGCACCATGGATGTATAGCAACATCGTTTTCACTTCTTCTGCCTGGTTTCTGTCACTCCCAAGTTTGGTTTACCATAACAGAGCCTTCTCATGCCTGCATAGGCCACTTTGCTTTCCTGTCTCCACTATAAAGGCTCTACGCCCATGTCTTGATTGTTTCTGTCATGTGAGGGAAAAGTTAACTCTCAGTGCAGCTGAGGGAGCCCTGAGGACTTAGCAGAAACAAGTGGCAGCCCTAGGGCTTGCTGGGTAATTCTCCCAGGGTACCATTGTTGACCATCATTGGAAAAACAAGCAGAGCCTGCATCCCTGAATAGAGACCCTGAGCCTGCATCCCTAAATAAAGACTTTGAGTCCACATCCCTAGATAGAGACCCTGAGCCCGCATCCCTAGATAGAGACTCTGAGCCTGCATCCCTAGATAAAGACCCTGAGCCTGCATCCCTAGATAAAGACCCTGAGCCTGCATCCCTAGACAATGATCCTGAGCCTGCATCCCTAAAGACCCTGAGCCTGCATTCCTGATAGAAAACCTGAACATCTCCCTGCTTTGGTCATTGCAGTGTTCGCTTGTGATGTGCACGGTTGAGTATCATTCTTAGAGGGACAGCACAGCCCTTGAATTTTATCCGAGGGAAACAACGAAGCTTTCTTTACCTTTTACGCAGGAAGTGTCCGTTCTAACATCTCTCTAATTAAGACATCACAGCTCTAAAACCTGTTCTAATCTGTTGCCTAGGTACAGAAACTTCCAGAATTAAGAGCAAGTGGTGAAGTATGCTCTGCCTCTGGATCTGAGCCCCACCCCCACACAGACTGATCCCCCACCCACTGACTGAACCCCCCACCCACTTCCATCTCAACGCAGAATGATGCCCCTCTCCCCACCCCGACTTCCATTTCGATGGCATGATACAATTCAGAGCCACAGAGAATTGATCTCTCACGATTCGTAAAATATTTGCCTCTTCCGAAGGAGAAAAAGAAATAAAGTAATTGGTCATGTATTTGTGTTTGTGCCCATTTGAAATCAAGTCCTTTGATATGCAATACAGATCCTATCATCGTGGAAAAGGAGAAAAACATTTTAGAGAACTCTCGAAAAATAATGGTTCCACTTCATTTCATAAAAGCCTGAACGCTGGAGACGTCTATCTAGTCATTCATCTCTGAAGTCACCTGCTCAGCCAAACATTCTTAGCTGTGTATTTGTGGTTTCCAATGTTTGCCCTTGTAATAAAACAATTCTAACCTTACAGGGCCGTCAGCTCGGCAGAGGGAGATCAGCTAACTAAAAGCTTTGGCTTAGGTTTTTAACAATGCCATCAAGGGGGGAAAAATGAAAAGCAAGATGGGGACAAGAATAACAGGCATTCAAACAACCTGAATGAATGAATATGAGAAAAGAAAATTATACGACAGAGGCCAATGGATCAAGGTCTGAGATCCTATCTGCATTCAAAAATTAAGTGGGTTGACACTGGCCAACTTGCAGCCAAAGAGACTGATGAAAATCATACCCCAGCACCCTGACCGTATCTGAGCGCTGATCTGCTAACTTGAGGGTTAGTAATGCCATCCATTCTTCACCCACCAGAAGCCTTTGTGTGGCTTTGACTTCCCAGGCCCCTTGAAGAAACACTGTCATTGTTCTTATGGACCTCATTGGCTGTTTGTGCTAACTGGGAACCATTTCCTATGGTTAGTCAATACAGTAAAAGAAATGAAGCATGTCATGGCCCCAAATCGATATCGAGGAATGACTTCCCGAGTTGTTGAAGGTATGGCATTCCTCTTTCAAAAGCACTACCATTTGCAGTCTCTGCATAGGATACTTTTTGAGAATATATGTAAGAATGTGATATGTGCTCATCATCTTGTTTAGCTTTTGCAACAATATTGGGTGCGGGGTAAGCTATGATTTACATTGAGAGTATCCCTGAGTGTCCTCCTCCTGGATCAGCCTACTCTACCAATGTTGAAAAGCTTTTCAAATAAGATCTCAAACTTCTCTGGCTCCTTTTTTCCCAAGGCTTAGTTGATGAGCTTTCTTTGGATTCCAAAAGGCACCCAAATCTTTTTACCAAGTCCTCTTATGTACAATCAGTTTCTGATTAAGGCTTGCACCATTAAGACTTATTGGAGCAATTTTTATGAAGGAAAATAAAGAAAACATCCCCCAGCTCTATGAGGAAGTCAAAATCTAAGAGACACAGATGTGTATGAATCTCATCAGAGGTTTCTCCAGAGTATGGAATATGTTATCAAAATGTAAATGAAAGGGCAGCTCTACTTAGGAAATTTCAGAGCAAGATCATAGGCATCTGATGGATCACAGAAAGCAATTGCTTTGTTCTCTGAAACAGCTGAGGATCCCCTATCACATACGATGTGAGTACCACATACCCGAGAGCCGGGAAGACCAGCCTGTGTACTGGTCTCAGGGAAGGCATGTGTGTTGTTCCTTTGCGGAACTACAGTTCCCAGCGTTCTCCTGGATACGAACATATTCCCAGAAGCCTTTGCATTTCCCGTTAAAAATCAGGGGTCCTAGGACCCCTCCCTCTCTCTTTCTCTCTCTCTCCCCGCCTTTCCTGTTGTGTCTGCACACCTTTACCCTGTCCGTTACCCCTCCCCCATTAAAAGTGCACCCACGTGGGACCGCCACGTGTCTGTGTCTTCTTCCTCTTTGCCCTCTAACCTGCAGACAAGAAAGCCAGCCAGAAATTAAGAACAAGAATGTGTACTGGGAGCTTCCAGAGGTGTTTCACGTCTTGATAAACTAGGAATGCGTAGGAGCAAAGAGTGAAGATCACACAAGCCAGGCAGGCCTGAGCATGAAGGACCCTCTGCCTGTGACTCCGGGTGTTTGAACGTCAACTCAAAGTCCCAGTGCCTCAGGTTTCGCCTTTGTCAAAAGTGCATCAAAACTGGCCTGCATCTATCTGTTGAAAGATTCATAAGAAAATGGCATCTAAAGGATAGTTGTCTGACGTTGACAGGTCTCCCTGGTTAAACTCAAGGTGATGATGGGACTGCATTCCTTTCCGGGAGGTCTGGGGGAGACAGCCTATTCTTGCTTTTCCGGTTTGTAGCTGCTCCCTCTGTTCTGTTCAAGATTCAAGGCAACATGGCTATTCCCATGAAATTCATTCATTTTCACTGTGTCTGTGCCCCCCCCTTGTATGTATGTATGTATGTATGTATGTATGTATGTATGTATGTATGTATGTATTTCTTGAATCCAAGTGTCATTTGCAAGGACCCTGAAAATTTAATCTGGATTTCCTTAGATAACCCAAGAGAATTTCCACTTCTCCAGGCCAGTTGACAACCTCAACTCTTGAGCAGCTCAGTTTTTAAGCCAACTAGACTTTGTAACAAGTCCTCCATCTCAAAAACACTAAGATAATAACCACAATGATCATTATAATTTTCCCTTACCGTGGAACTTGACATGCTCACTTGTTCCAAGAGCATAACATAAGCATCTTTGGAATGGCAACACCACTTGCCCAACCTAGTAAATAAAAGGTCTCGATAAGTTATATTCATACTTATTTACTTATGATTTATCAATATTGGAAAGCATTTGATTACTCCCCAGATTACACACATGCACACACATGATATGGATGATGTGTACCCAAAATAAATTCTGTATAACATAAAGATAGCAACCCCCAGCCTTCATAACATTTTTTATTATTAATTATTTGTTTCATTTATTTTATGTACCAACCACAGTTTCCCTTCTGTTTTCTGCATTCCATCTACCGTCCCCTCCCCCATCTACTTCTCTGTATCTGTTCAGAAAGGGGTAGGCCTCCCACAGATGTCAGCATAGTATGGCACCTCAAGCTGAGGCAGGACCAAGCTCCTCTCTTGCATCAAGGTTGGGTAAGGTAACCTAGCACAGGGAGTAGGTTTCCAAAAATCAGTTTGAGCACCAGGATTAGGTCCTGAACCTACTGCCAAGAGCCACACAAACAGACCAAGCTACACAACCATCACCCACATGCATAGGGCCCAGGTGAGTCCCATGCAGGTTCCCTAGCTGTTGGTCCAAAGCTGGTAAGTTCCCATGAGTTCAGGTCAGCTGTCTCTGTGGGTTCCCCCTGTCATGACCTTGACTCCTCTGGCTCATGCAATCCCTTCTCTCTCTCTTCAACTGGACTCTAAGAGTTTGGCCCAGTGCTTGACCGTGAATCTCCATATCTGTTTCTATCAGTTACTGGGTGAAGGCTCCTGGATGACAATTGGGGTGGTCACCAATCTGATTACAGGGGAAGGCCAGTTCAGGCACCTTCTCCACTATTCCTAGAAGTCCTAGCTGGGGTCATCCTTGTGGATGCCTAGGAGTTTTCCTGGCACAGAGTTTCCCCCTAACCCCAAATGCCCCCATCAAGACATCTCTTTCATTATTCTCCTCCCTGTCCTGCCCCCTCTCCAATCCCTCATGTTCTGATCCTCCACTTTCTCCCCAGCCCCAATTCACCCATTCCCAGGGAAACACATGTGCTTGTTTTTCTGTTCTGAAAGCCATCTCGTTCCATGTGCAGACATCTGATTAGTACCCTACAACCTGCCTCTTTATTTCACCCATTACCCTCACCTAACTTTCTCAAGCTAAGAAGTCTGGCAGGGCCAGAGTTATCACATTTCCCCATTCTCTGGGATGAATTTTGAAATCAATGAAGTGATTAATAAGTACCAATAACTGAAACAAAAATTTCTTCTTTAAAATGAGCTTGACAGTTTGCCTCTGCAACGATAAGAAGCATTCAGGAAATTAATTACCAGGATATTTTCTTAATTAACTCACAAATTGCAGGCTGCAACATAAGACACACACGCCATGTGTGATTTTCAAGATATCCTGTTGAATATGAGTATGATACAAGAGAGAACTATCAGGAAGAGAGACACCACTAAAATACCTCATTTTTTTAAAATTATATTTTTAAAAAAAATCATAATATTACCATGTATAATTCATAACAGACCTTTACCAGAAAAATAAAGCTATTCCCCCAAATTAAACCAGGGCCATGATTAATTTGCCCTTGAAAGGAAAATTACTTTTACACCTTAAATAAGAGATGAAATGCCACGCTCAGAGGTGAAATAAAGTTGAGTCCTTGGTTCCATGGCAACGCTGTGTGTGGGACGACTGTGTTGGTAGAGAGAGGAGCCACCAACACAGTGCCCTCAGTTTCTCCGAGATCACACTGACTCGATGTGAGTCTGCACACTTTGATAGTCTGCCTCACAACCACCTGTTGAGCGTTCACTGTGAAGGTTTTCATCTTAAACTTGGACAACCAAGAAAAAGGGTTTCAGCAGTAGAGAGATTGCCTGGAGGAGGCTAGTGTACAGCAATATCTGTGGACTTGTCCTAATTAAGCTAATTGCATGGGATGCTCACTGTGGGCAGCAACATTCCTTAGTCAAGGGGTCCTGACCTGTATAAGAGTGGAAAACAGAGCCCATCAAAGCAAGCAAGTGAGCGTGCATTCATTCACTTCTCTGACTCTGACCATGGAGATGATGTCACCAGCTGTCTCAGGCTCCTGCTGCTGTGACTTCCTCCATAGTGATGGACAGTAGCCTGGAGCTGTGAACTAAAATAAACCCCTTTCTTCCATAAGTTGCTTTGTGGAGGGAGGGTCATAGCACCAGAAATGAAACTAGGACATTTGCTGTAAGTCTGGCACACAAAAGAGAACAGAGCTCCAGTTTTTATTTTAGCACACACACTTAGAGCAAGTGAACTAATAAATATATAAGCTACGCTAATATTGATTTGAAGAAAAATATCTGAAGTAAGAAAATGTCTCTGTGAGCAGACTGTTTATATAATTGTTATTATATTAACTGCCTGCAGCAAGCAATCTGACTTTGTGTGAAGAGAGCTGCTACCACACAGTTGTCTTTGCCTTGCTGAATTCTTTCCCCCAGCCTGCTGCCTGGAAACATAAAAACATGCACAAAAAGTAATTGACTTCCAGAACACTAAAGGAAACAAGTCTTGACGGTGCAAGACTGCCCACGCTACTGTTTTCAGTAAAGAGTGTCGCCCACAAAATCTGTTCTCTCCTGCTCATTTGAGCGTGCTTGGGGCCTCCCGAAAGGACAGTGAGCTTCAGGAATGACCACGGGGCACCACTGCTCTGTCCCAAGGTCCTCTATTGAAATAGACAGTATTGACAAAAAGCAGAAGTCACCAAAGCCACCTGCACCATCGGAAAGTAACCTGAAGTGTTCCTTTGCAGCCTTGGATTGAAAGAGAAAGTAAGAGGCAAATGTGGGCAGTCTAGAATGGGGTCAGGGGATGGCTGGGTCCCACTCTAAAATTCATTGCCTTGTGGGTCTGTTTCTTCTGTCTGTGGTGTTGGGGAGATGACATGTCTTCATTTATGTTCTCGCTGTCATGGCCCTAGGATTCACACTGTATCTCTCATCAGGGTTCTACAGACGATGCAGGGACCTGCATTTGCCTCTTCTGTCTCCTTGACATTATACATAGATAGGTTGTCTCTCTTTCTCTCTCTCTCTCTCTCTCTCTCTCTCTCTCTCTCTCTCTCTCTCTCTCTCCAGTGTTCTCTTTAGTGTTCTCTTGCCTGTTTTAATACACTTCTATACAAGGCAACATAAGAGTCATGTGCTACTGTTTGAGGTGGAACTACTATACTCTCATTAGCTCTGGTATAAGAACAGAAAGACAGATACACCCCATGACGGGGGAAGAGAGAGTATCCAGTCTCTCAAAGAGATGCTTAATTCATGGCTTGCCAGAGACCCAGAGTCAACTGGATAAAGATGGATAGATGGGTGAGTGGATGGGTGGATGGATGGATGGATGGATGGATGGATGGATGGATGGATGGGTGGGTGGGTGGATGGATGGGTGGATGGGTG
>NW_004949105.1:9151998-9179705 GCF_000317375.1 Microtus ochrogaster | reverse complement strand
TGGATGGGTGGGTGGGTGGGTGGATGGATGGATGGATGGGTGGATGGGTGGATGGATGGATGGATGGACAAATGGGTGGGGAGGGTGGAGTGGACAAATACGATGATAGAAAAAGGGAAGAGGGGAACAAGAGGGGAGAAGGAAAGGAGGGAGAAAGAAAAGAAATGGATGGATGGATAAGAGATAAAGGGAGGGAACAAGAAAAGAAATGAGGAGGGCAGAGGCAGGAATGAAATCGTGCATAAATCCAACCTGAATCATCTAATCCCATCTTTGTGCCATCCTGTCATGATGGACCGTGTCCCCATAGACCACGGGCCAAAATAAATCCTTCCTCCCTAAAGTTACATAGCCAGATATTTATCTCAGGGACAAGAAAAAATGGCTAATAAAGACAGCGTGAGGAGGCATTGCCTGATAACGGCTCACTCGAAATCTTTTAGAAGCTCCCACTGAAGCTCTGTCTACCTGGCAAGTCACCCAGCAAAAACATGAAGAAACGTGATTTCCACAGATGTGTGGTTATTTTAGTATTTGACATTGCATACATTGTTATTTATAACTCACGATAGCCTTTGTGTGAAAATCCAAAAGAGACAAAAATTAGGAAACATTTCTCTAATAACTCAATGTTTTCCAGTACTATTTTTTTATTTTTATGGTTTAATCTTTAAATTACTCAATCAAAAATTAGGTTTGAAAATAATGTAGCATATTATAATCCTTATATTTTTATCTTCAGATTTTTTTGCGTGTTTTAGGTGGACTGTTCATCTTCCTGTACATCCCATGCTTTGTTAATAAATAGACACAAAGCGTGACTTTGTTGCTTTAATTAAAAACGTCAGATGAAAATCTGGTGAGGGAATTTATTTTTAAATGTCTTTCATTAAGAGAGACCCATCCACAATTTTTCAGAGCTTTTTCCAATTTCCGTTGCAGATGACTGAGAACCTGGCGTAAACAACACCCGGTTCCTTCACACCTTTTCCAGAGGTTTGTGAAGGAGGAGGGAGAAACAGACCTCTGAAGACGAGCCATTCTCCCAACCCTTTTCTCTTCCCACCCTGATGTAGAAGAACGTGCTTTCCACACAGGCTCCGGGAAGACAAGCAGATAACTGACGTTAATTAGCTGTTCGCCAGGCAAAGAAGAAAAGAAGGGCAAAGAGAGAGATTTTAACGCTGGTATGTAAGTTGTATCTCTCAGAGCGGCTGTTGAGGCACTCCGACTTCCAAGTCATGCTAAAAGCATTCTCCAGGTTCCCTCCCTGTCCCTCTCAGGGGCAATGGTATATTTCTTATTACACTAACAGAAGTTCATGATTATGGTGGAAACTGCAGGTTAAAAACCCAGAAGTTCCGACATCTTCTCACTGACTGATCTTTAGAGTCAGACATGGTCGAATAAATAGGGACTTGATCTGTCCAAAAAAATAAAATGATGTTCAGGTCTTGTTTATTTGATGCCTTTAAAGAGTAGATAGTTCTCCAACTGTAGATTAGGTCTTAATTTGTCATTGGTCGATTGAGACACTCTCTCTCTAGCCTAGAACTCACTACGTAAGCCAGGCTGGTCTGAAACTTACAGTAATCCTCCTGCCTCAGCCTCACAAGTGCTGGAATTACAGGCATGCACTACCACGCTTGGTTTTACTTTAAAATAGATTATAAAGGAAATTTTTTAATGTTCTCTATAAGTTAGAAACTTTTTTCATCGGTCTCAAAATAACAGTTTACAACCATTCTAATAACAAAATATTAAATGAGAAATGAAACAAAGAGCCTGAATTTCATTATGTATAAATCAATTTCATTCTTTATTAAAGTTCCTTCACAAAAGGTATTAGGTAATTACCCTGCTGCATTATCATACATGCACATAAAAAACCTCGGCAGCCAAGGTTAATTGAAGCTCCGTCTTGGTCTCTGCAAATGTCTCTGAGCGTCTTTGTGTGGGGCAAATTAAAACAAAAGATCTTCTTTAATAAACGCTCAAAGAAAATGATAACACAGCAATAGCTGCCTCACGGATGATGTTCCAAGGTATGTTTTAAAGTTTCATTTTACATATTCCTCATTTATTTTCTGGACTTGTTTTATACAAAGCATAATGCGCATGAAGGGAGCAGATAAATTTATGAGCCACATTTTATTATCTTAATATAAAATTCCAAGAGAGGAATAAAATCACTGAGTACATTTTTAATACTTTGGTGTTTCGTCTCATGCTAGCTTTTTCTTTTCCTTTTTTTTTTAACTTTACGGTTTTATTCTAAACAATCAGCAAAATACAACCAACTTTCTCTATTTCGTTAACACAGCTTCCTGACTTATTACCTAATAATGAGAATGTTTGCCTATTTTTTAATTATTTGCCTGCATTCAGTTACCAATTTAGAAGTTGGTCACGGGAAGATGTGATGCAGCATGTCCTCTTTTATATGTGTTGCTTTTATTGGTTAATGAATAAAGAAGCTGCTTGGGCCTATGACAGGGCAGAATAGAGAATAGAGCAAGGTGGGAATTCCAAGCAGAGATAGAGGAGGGGAAAGGCAGAGTCAGGGAAACGCCAGGTAGCAATCAAAGGAGACGGATGCTGGATCCTTACCACAGCCTGTGCTGATATACAGATTAATAGAAACACTTTAATTTAAAATGTAAGAGTTGGTTTATAAGAAGCTTGAGCTATTGACCAAGCAGTGTTGGAATTGATATAGTTTCTGTGTGATTATTTTGGGTCTGGATGGCCAGGAAACAAACAAGCAGTCTCTGCCTACAAAGATGGGAGAGATATTAGGAAGTAATGGAGAGTTTGTTTCCAATGTGGCAGAAATTTGAATCGCATCACTTTGTACAAACTACTAAAACAACTTTAACTAAACACTGAGAGTTACCAAAGTAAAAGTGTGCTGAGTGCGTCCCTTTAATTAAGAAAGACAAACACATCAAGATACCACTTTCACGTGCACTGAGTTTTGCTCTCTATGGAAGGTGTAGTATGGCCTGCTAATAAAAAAGAAAAAAATCTTACCGTCTGCCTCTTGGAAGCAAAATAGGAAGTTCTTTGGAAGGTTTTGCTGTTGTTATCCAAGGCTGGCCTCTGAAAGACTAGGTAGCTGAAGATGACCTTGAATTCCTGATCTTCCCTAATACCTAGATGGCAGGCACGTGTCAACACAGCGAGTTTTTATTATTGTCTGTGGAAACACCAGCTCTTCTCTATCATAAGGCCGCTGGAGATGATTCCAGGAGAACAACAGATAGAAGACGACCCCCACAGAGAAACAATTACAAATTCTTGCATGTAACAAGTTCCCTTTAAATTCGAAAACCAGACTTTCAAGGAAGAAGAAAACTTCTTCCACATACCACTTCAAATGCCAGAATTAATACTGTGTGCAGTGCGGGAGACGGGGTGTCTTCCACACAGACTGTCAAGTAAAGCAATGAATTAAGTTCTTAGACGTGTGTGTGGAGCCACATTAATAAGAAGCCACCTTACGTCCCTCTGCTCCGAAACCCTAGTCTTATCTCGCACTGTAATGAGGCAAAGGCTACCTGAATTCCATGAGAAAAATCTGAAGGCTCGGGTGCCAATCAGCAAGACAGCCAGCAATCTGACAGCACACGAGTGTGCACGGGGACCCAGCACCCATGGTTTACATATGCTAAATCTGAAGAACGTATATTTACAGACGCCTTTGCTGTCAGGCCTTATTGACGGAGACATGACTTGATCTCCAAGTACAAGCCGCAAGTCCTTTAATGAAAGGAAGCTGCAACCCACCAGGACAGAGCAATGGCATCCTGACTGGAAGGCTCTGTCGGAGGAGCTTGAGGGATGGCATCACTTCAATCAGCATCATCTATAATCCCCCTTCCGTTGGCCACCATAACTCACTGTCACAGCCACACACACACACCCTCAAAGAATGGAGGCTTCTGCAGCCCCAGCCCGCCATCCACCAGCTCCTCTGTTGATATATAGGCTGATAGTCACAGATTACCTAGTCAGAGCTCTCCGTGGGAGAACCTGTACCCCGTAACTCACTACTGGATTTATGGCTTGTCAGGAAAGCGCATGGCCTCGCCGTGCTGTGTCAATCATGGCCTGAAACCTCTTACTCAGAACCGACAAGATATTTCTCACAGTGCTCGAGGAAGTTTGACATCCCGTAAAATTCAGGAAGGAAGTTGTGTGATAGAAGAGACGGGGAGAAAGAGGACGCAGCATCACACAAAGATGAGGAACGGTGAGTGTGTGCGAGACCTCTCTCACTTAAAATGTTACAGTTTAAGAGAATATTTTTGATGAGAGGTACCTTTTTCCTCTTTTGTTTGTTTTTAATCTTAATTTTACTTGTATATTGAGAGGAGAGCTGTAAAGGGCTATACTGGAGCATGAGTTAAAATTCTACAGGATATGATGAGCGAAAGGCAATTACAGGTAATGATGAAACACAGACTTTTGTACATGTGAGTGTTGCATGCACAATGTGCGTTGTGGGGACTATTCACGGGTGTGTGTGTGTGTGTGTGTGTGTGTGTGTGTATGTGCTTGAAGACAAACACATCTCGAAATATCTCATAAGAACTACCAAGGACAAAACTGTTTTCTGTTCCTCCCAAAAGCAACTTCAGAGGCATAAGAATCTGCAGCCTCACTCACACTCTCGGGCGCTTTGCACACATGATACCACAGAGAGCATGCGACCAGTAGTCGGAGCAGGGAACTGTCAGCACGGGGACAGGACAAAAGCATTGCCCCCGTCAGCATTAAAATCACACGACACCAGTGGGTAATGGAGTCAGGAAGCAAGGAGTTGACCACTGTTTTCAAGAGACAGAAACTGGGAAGGATGAGTGGCCTTCTCCCTGCTTGGGGGACCGTGGCAGTCACAGGGGAAAGCAATGAGCCACCAGTGTACAGGATGTTCAGGTACAGCCACTATGTGTAAATAGGATGCCCAGACACACTGCTTCACCACTGACCTGAGCATCAGGCGGCCGTTGAGCCTCTACGGTCTCAGACGAGTGAGGACGTCAAGACCCAAGCAATAACAGTGTCTCTCAGCACCTCGAGCCTCTGCTACAGCCATCGCGCAAGGAAGCAAGGCAGAAGGAGGTACAGCTGAGTTGGAGGTCACGGATTTGTACCTATTGTGCCTTGGAGTCCAAGCAGCCTAAAGCCCACCCAAGCCAGCTCTCTGTCACAGTAACACCTTACTGACACATCAGGCTGTGAGAGAGAGGATTAGTGGACACCGCTCAGAGGAAGGAAGCAGCCTGAACCCCACAGCCCTGGGTGGTTTAGAAAGGAAGTGTTTCTAACACCCCCGAGCTTGGGTTGAGCTTTTAAGAAACTGTCCACAGCCTGCAAGAAAAGAAATTTTAATCCCCGAAGACTGAAAGGTGTAATTAAGGGATGTATCCCAGTGTCACCCTCACTGACGAGATTGGTACTGGACCCGCTGCTGATGGAAGTTCTGGCTTGAGCCTCCACCCACATCCTTGTCTGTCTGCGTTTGTGGCTCATATCCTGGCTAGGGTCTCATTGCGTGTGGACTCAGGAACTCCACACCACTGAACAGCACACGTTGTCAGCTTGCTCTGTGGATCTGTGTGAATCTGTTCATAAACAGGTTTAACAGAGAGGCCTACCACAGAGCACGTGGTGGAGGCGTGGCCAAGAACCAACAATAAAATTGAGCAAACTCTGGGAATTGTGATTAGAAAACCAGAGAGCAAGCTGAGCGCCATACCCAAGACTATGATGCTCATTTATCTGAAAAGAGAGGTTACTTCAGAAGGAAAATGTATTGGCTTGATTAAATACGGCACGTATTGTGTGGTGAGATTTGTATGAGGGGATGAAGTTACACAGAAGCTGAAACCGCACAGTTTACAACCATAGACAGACTGGGTCCCAGACCTGCTGAACTGCTTGCTAGCTGAGCCACCTTGCACACAGGACTCAACCTCTCTGACTTAGATTCCTCCTCAACCAAGTGCCTAAGAGTCATGCAATGACGTCCCAACAACCTCCACACCCTTCTTCTGGTCACTTTTCAGATCAGTCTTCCACGGAGCAGTCAGCCTAATGAAACTTGTCAGGCCTTGTGATTCCTCTTATTAAAGCCCCTCGCTGGCTTCCTGTTTCATACACAAGATCCCCAGCTTCTTAGCACAGCCTACAGGTTACAAGTCCCTCCATGAGCCCATTATGTCGTCAGCGTAACTCCTCCCCAATTCATCCTGCTCTGCTGTACCAGCCTGTCGCAGTCAGACACTTGTCCCTAAGGCTCTTCTCATTCCCTGTGCCTGGAATGAGCTCTCTCCTCAAGGACTGTCACACTGTAACAGTCTCCTCTATTCCTTCAAGTCCTTGCTTATATGATGCATTGTCAGAAAACCCTATAAAACCTCTTCCTGCTTAGTCATACAAACCCACCTCAACCACGTATTCTTCCATGACCCGTATCCCTAACATAGTACATATTTCTACCACAGTATACAGAAGTAACTTAACACAGAAAGACAACAACTTCTAGCGCAGATTTATGAATTTATCATATTGATAGCCTGTTTTACTCAGTGTGAGGGCCCCATGGGTAACGACTCTCACGAGTTAACTTGTCGGTGTTGCTCTAGAATCCGACACCTACACAAAACATCAGCTAAGTCAAAAAGTGTTGAGCTGGCCAAACCTTTCTGCAAACTCCCTGGCTCTATTGTTAGCACGGGAGAAATCCCTGCCTTGCAGGGGCCATCACATTTTATTTGCTTTCTTTCCACAGTGCCTTCTGAATAGTAGGGAGCTCCAAGTAGACAAACACATCAGTGGAAACCCCGGTACTCATTCGGGTATTCAGATGACCAGTTTGTCTCAGTGAAGATGAAAATCAGTGACATGATCATTGTATGAAGCCATCCTCCCAAGTCATGCCGTAAGCTCTTTGCCTGCTGAAATACTCAGCACCCTTATTTTTCCATGTGGCTGTTCAAAGACCCATGTATGGCAGCTCACAGGCATGCCCTCCTGCGAGAAACCCCAGGAACCTGTGTTCCTCCCCGCATCCTTTCTTACCCAGTTACCAGTGCACACTGCGGTTGGGATATTTTGGGAGAAAGTTGTCATATCACAGTACTATTTTAAGATATGTCTGACTAATCAGAACCCTTCCTAGGATTGCTGCATTTTAGAGAGAACTCATAAATTGAAAATCTACCGGTTCAGCATGTAGGGAGCAAACTTCTGATGTTGCCGTCCTATCCCTGACTGTTCACTATAGAGACCTTAACACGGACTTCATTTCTCTATTGTCTTTTGAATTCTCCAGTTAAGTTTTGACTGATGTGTTCTGTAACAGAATTATACACACTTGTCATAGCCATACTGATTACCTGCATTTTCTCCTAAAGTAACCTCAGAGGCAATTCCCCGTAGCCAGCCCCAGATAACCATCACTCTGTGTTCAGCGGCCACCATTTAGCCTTTCCCAGATCATAGAATTAGATTCATTTTCCTTTCATTTGGCTTCACTTAGAATGGTTTTCTATGATGCATTAGTACTGTTATTTGAATGCATGACACACCTTCTGTAAGGCTTTCGTACATTCACAGGGAACCCAGAAAACACTCGGAAATTCACCTGCCCCTGCCACCACCCGCTGACATGACCAAAACCTGGAGAAAAAATATCTTGTCTTCATATTTGAGTTCACTTTGCTGTTGTTTATATTCAACCATGAAAACATCTCAACTAAAAGTAAATAAGCCCACTCATCTCATGCCACGTTTGGTCTACATACAAGTACGACAGAGGAGAAAATAGTAAGGTAAAAGAAATCTGAAGAATGCTGGTGTTTGTTGTCATATAAACAAACAGACTGGAGGTGAGTCATTATTCACCCTAATCCCCTTGTGTTAACATTGCATAAACCAAAGCACATTTGTGTGCCTGACTCTTATTAAAGTTTTATAAGCACTTCTTATTGGCATGACTTCTCTGCATTCTAAACAGCAGCGAACGCCAACAACAAAAAGACACATGCCTGGATGTGCTCAGGCTGAACTGGGTCACCTTTGAACTCAATAGATTGAAGTCCCAACATCCAGGACCTCAAAATACGGCTACAAATGCAGACACAGCACCGGAAGAAGTGATTGCATTAAAAGCAGACCAAGATGAGTCCTGTTTACTCTGACTGGGACCTACAGAGGAGGAGGAGATGCGCGCATGTGCGATATGAGTACCTACCACAGGACCACGTGACGTCACGGGAGGGCGGCTGCAAGGCCAGGCGAAGTCTCAGGAGCTTGCGCCTTGGTTTTAGCTTCGCAGGCTCCAGAATGGTGAGCAGACACAGAGGCTCTGGCATTTTGTTGTGGAATCTTGAAGAAGCTGTCACAGCTTTGTTTCTTTGGTAACCCTGGAAAAAAAAATACACCATGAACACAACCTCAGGCACAAACAAAAATAGCTGTATGACTTTTCCTGGAAGGATGTGGATGAATACCTTTATTCCCTCTCAAAGAAAATATCATTGAGAGATCAATGAAAGCTGCCTATGGGTAGCTTTGTGAGCCAAAGTTTGTTGAGGGTACTTAGAGGTTCGTGACCGCCTCTCAGTCAGACGCATCCCATAAAAACCCACCCAGCCTAACTCAGAGACTCTCAGTTTCTGGAGCATCCTACACAACTCGAAAACAGATCCACTGAAATCCTCGCTTTCCCCAGCGATTGTTGACTCTTGTATAAAACCCTGAGGGGACACCTTATAAAGCTGGTCCCTTTCGAAGCATCTCAGCCCCCCTAAGTTTGATTAGATTGCAGACTCTCACGAAGACCCCTTCTTCCTCCAGAGGGAATGCCTACTTAAGAGAGGGAAGAACAGCAGTGAAAAAAGTAAATAATAAGAGGACATTTTAGGGTGCTGTAAGTGAAGCCCAAAATTCTGTACCCACCAAAAATCAAGAGTAGAATAAATATTTTAGATAAGCATAATCTTGACTAAATTTATTCCTAGCAAAGCTAAGATGCTAAGGGATGTCCTCTAGGTAAAGAAACTGGGTTACTTTATAAGTGAGTAAAACAAAAAATGGTAAATTTGTAAATATAAGAGACCATTTTCTGTTGTTTCTTAAGAAAACTTATCACTAAAAGGAAAGATATTAAGAATGCATTTTGTACTTTCTAAAGTACTTGAATGTAGATACATAATGTAGTAGAAGAAAGATGAAGGGAGCTGAAGATTAAAATAATAAAATTATATAAATAAGGGATTTTGTAATTTTGTGAAATACAATAATATTAACTCTAAGTGAACTGTATTAAGTATGAATATTTCCACCCAAAAGCAACCACTATAAGTAATGTAATTAGCTTTTAATTCAGTAGAATTGACTATTGTGATTATGTGTGTGTGTGTGTGTGTATTGGGGAGAATGATTCACACAAAATAAGGTAAGAGGAAGAAATGAGGCAACCAAAAACATAAGAAAATTAAAGAAATAATTGCAGTGTAGGCATAAGCATAGCTGTATAACTCTGTCAGTTGCTGCGTTTACGATAAATGAGCTATGTGCTCCCATTAAAAGTGACTATGCTCAGGCTGCAGATTAGGGAAAGAGGAGAAAGGACCAGTTATTTGCTGACTGCAAGAAACACACAATATAATATGAAGACATGGGTTAAGATTTTTTGTAACAAATGACAGGAATAATGCATCGTGTGAGCACCATGTTTAAATGGTTTGTGTAGAACTGAAGTCAGAAGTGAGTAAGACAAGCCAAAAAAAATGTAATCTGTAATTGATCTTTACATCACTAATGTTGGGTCAACCATTCTTTCCATCTCCGATATAATGCTGTTGTGTCTTTATGTGTGTGGTATTAGAAAATTACACAAACATAGGGGACTCATCATTTTCTTAATTATTAACATTTGAAAAGTCTACAACAGAAACACTAAACCAATATTAAAGACCAATGTGTAGTTCTAAAGAGAAACAATATTATTTTATAGCTATCACAAGAGAAAAAATATGCATACCAAAGTGCAGGCATTATAACAGAGAATATTGCCTAATGATTTTTAATACTGATGACACCAAAATTTTAAAATAATTTTTTCTTGTTTTCAAAACACCTTTGATATTTGGCAATGGCTAAAATTACATGAATTACAAACTGATGAGCCATACATTGTATCAATAATAAAATATGTAGAAACTAACCCTTTATGAACCAATTATGTTCAACAAATATGAATTTTTTTCTTGTGAACTTTCTGCCTTTTACAAGACAATTTTGGCTTCCAAGACATTCTCAATTTTAACTCTTTTTTTTTTTGGTATTTTCCTCTCCTTCAAAAACTGTAACATAAGTTATTTAAATGACTGCCATAATCAGAATTTATTTTGGCAAGAATGCCATTGGCATGAAAAAGGAACTGTGGTTCAGTAAAGTATGGGGAGCCCTTCGTGTGCTCTACAAGACTGGGCGTGAGCTTCCAGCCTCTCCATCAAATGGTAATTAGTTTGGAAGCAGCAAGATGAACTTTATGTCATCACACACTAAAGAGCGACAGGACAAAAGACTTCCTAATACATGAGAAATGTTCACATAAATTTCTTCTTCAAGGGTACTGGATTCCCAGTATGAATATACTGGTAAGTGCTTGGCACCCACCGACACATATGAGTGATCCAATACAAATTCAGGAGCAGCTTGACAAGAAAAATTATCCGCTCACCTTTTGGATGCCAGTTTTTTTTCTAAGAAGGATCACATATTTTAATCTCTGTGTATGTACGAACTAGAAGCATGGGTAGGGCATTGGGAATGAAGGAGAGAGGAGTGAAGTTTTGGAAATATTTAAAGCCCATGGGTAATCCGATATGGAACCGCATTTGGAATGGAAGCTCACACTTGCGTTTTAATATACATGTGTCTGATGCTGTTCGGATTCACAAGACTTAAACAGAATTACAAATCCATATTCCCAGGGCAAATAAGTCTTGAGTAGCTGGAAACGTGCTCATCTTTCCTTTCCCTATGTTCCCCTTTCTCTTCAAGGGGTTAAGACGCCCCTCAGGCTCTCTTGAAGGCTTGGAGCCCAACTCTCCTCTGTGGGAGGGTTCACTATACAGATAAGAAGTTTGTGTCTCTGGGTAAGACTTACTGACTTTGGTGTGAAGGCTCTTAGGAATAAACCCACACATGCTAAAAAGAAGCATCAATACACAAAGTGGGCCATAAGGGAACGTGGGCATTTCTTTATGATTCTGGAACAGACTCCCCACCCAAAAATTACTAGCAATTAAAAGAAATAAAATTTGTAAGTACTTTTTCAATTCTGTTCCCATAACTGAAAATCCCAGGTAAATAGCACCAATTTAAGGAACCTGGGGAATTTAAGGAACTACGCAGAACATGTGATCCACCCAACTGGATAAGTTACACTTGTACAGTTGTACCATGCTTCCTACTGGAAGTATTTAACACACAAAGATAAATGCTCCATGAATTCATGCTTCAGTTCAAAGTGATGATCGTCCTCAAATTTTCAAAAGGGATTCCTTTAGAATTGAACAGTATTCTCGAAGCTTATTTGCAAGTGTTTATTTACAAATAATAGACATTATTTTGAATAAAGAGAATCTCAAAATTAGAAGTATCAGTTCAAATGGCTGGAGGACCATGAAGAGAGATGGCAGCAGGCAGGAGCAGAGTCAGGGCAGAGCAATCGCATGTGGGAAGCATGGATCCAGCCCATGTGTCATCAGGAAAGGTCTACCAGTGGATGTCAGGAAGGATGGACAGCCATTAGGAAGTGTGGGTGAACTGCCATAGGCCACCTGGAAAATGGTGGAAGCAGAAGTGGGGATGACAAAAAAGGAAGAGGCTTAGAGGGTTAGAGACAAGAAATGATCATGGGGCAGAGATGAACAAAATAACACATTGTCTTTCCAACGCAGAATCTAGGCTTATATACATAGGTACACATATGCGCACATATTTACATATACATGCAAATACAGATATGTATTCACATATACACATGAAGGCATGAGGAAAAGCATGTAGAGGGAGAAAGAGATGAGCAACATAGGTAGGCTGAGGGAGAAACTACAACCAAATGAAAAGGTATAAATTCATGAAATGTCACAATAAAATCTGTTATTTTTTATGCTAACTAAAAGAATTAATAAGATTAGTAGGCTCAAAAAAATGTTAAAGGTAGAGTCTTGAGATAATGGAGGAAATATAGAATTTAATGTTTTTTGCTCATTAAAAGCCTCCCAAACCCAAAGCGGTGTCTACAAAGTAAAAGACACATGGAGAATTATTACACAGGAGTCTGGTTGTCATACAGAAGAGCGAAAACTCAGTCTTCGGTGTCAAACACCAGTAAACTTTATGAAGTGAAAGGGAACACAGCTCCCACACTTGTCAACAGGCTAGTTTTCAGACAGCATCCTCTGAGTCAATGTGGGGGAGACCTGATTTGTTTTTAAGTGGGTGAGGGGAGCCACTTCGCAACAGAAATGGCCATTAATCACTGTGAGCTAATCAAACTCATAAGGCAATTAAATGGAAAAACAATAAGAGGTTGTTCTTCAACTATCGAGTTGGCAGCGGTTAAAAGATGAATAATGACCGGTGTTGGCCAGAAACAAGGCTCAGCGTGTGCTACTCACAGAAGAACAAAATGGTCTAAATTTTTGGAAAGAGAAACTGTCTATTTAAAAAAAAAAAAAGAGCTTAATAGCTACATTCTGTCACTAACAATGTTTTATCTAAGAATTTATCCAAATGGGAAACTTACACTCACTTGAACATTGTCTCCAGCTGGGATGGGCCACAGTTCAGCGACCTGGGGCCTGAGCTTTGTCAACTAGGGTTCACAAGTATTTTGTTCCCACAGATCTACAGATTAGTGGCGACCAGGAGTCCGGCTGATGATGTGTGAGACCGAAAACGGAATTGGAGGGTCTGAATCTGGCTTTGCTACAGCTAAATGGGTGGACTTCCTGGACTCTTATCTAGGTCATCTGGAGGGCAGAGTTCCTTGAAGGGAGCATTTTCTCAGAGTGCAGGAAGGGACATCTTCACCTTCTTCCTTTCCCACAATTCCAGAGGTGAACCAAGTCAAGAGCCTGTTTCTACAGTGTTGTTCTCCTCTGGCCAACTACAGCTACTTCAAGTGGACTTGTTCTTCAGTTTCGCACCTGGTTTGCTGGTCTGATGGCTCTCACCATTTCCTTGTGTTCTCTCGTTAGCCCAGAAGTCAGAAAAAAAACGCCACACTGCCTGTGGTCTCTGAGTGACTCACTATGGCCCCTGTGTAAGGGGCTATGTCGGGGTTGGGAGGTGGGGAGGCACTTAACTTCCATGTCTGTAACCAGCCCTGAATCAAAGATTAAAGCCTCACTATTTCCTCTGAGTTCAAATCTTCTTCCTGCTGTGACCCTTGTAAATCTGTAAGGACCAGTTTTGAAACTGATGATACTCTTCACTTTCTTACCTGAAGTTTCTTTTCAATAGGGCAACAGATTATAGGCTAAGCAAAACAGAATCTGTAGCAATGTAATGAACACATTGAACAATGTCTCATCTTAGAAATCCCCCCAAAGAATAGTTATTATGATTATAATGTCATGAAAATAGTCCTAATTACTTTCTGCCTTAAAAAAAAAACTTGAGGTTGACATTATCAGAAAGCATTTATGAAGCACTTGTAGGACACACTAATACCTTTTAAGTTATAAAATGAATGCAGAGAATAGAGGAAGCCATTGGCGGTCTCTTAGCCTGGGGATGTCAGGATCAGCTGTCAGGACATTTGGTGCTTTGTACGAAGGTGAGTCATGCTGAGTCATTCTGTCCCTGTCCTGCTTACAGTGAGAAGACCCTTTCCTCAGCTTTCCCTCACGTAGCTCAACTTCCTTGTCTCCAGATAAGCCTTCCCAGCTTTTACGAGCAGCAAGGATAGCTGCGCACCACAGCCATCAAGCCAGTTGCTAACACTGACAAATGGATACATAAAAAGATTTGAAGGGCTTGGGCTGTAGCTTGTTTAATAGGATGCATGCCTAGCGTACAAGAAGCCATGGGTTTAATCCCAGGTATTGCTAAACAGATTTGACAAACCCACTCTTAGAGAAGACGCTCACTTACCAAGCTATCGTGGTCCTAAACAATTCAATTTGAGACCTCAAGAACTACAGTCCTTGAGGAGCAGGTCTTGCATAAGGCCTATCATAGTGCTATGCCAAAAAAGAGAGAAGAGCCCATTAACTGGTCTTGAAAATCTTCCCACCATATTTTCAGACCCACAACAGCATCGCATCTGAATCTAAAACAACCTGGCAATGGTTTCCCTGTGGGCAAAGAGTACAGGTCACCGGCGTGAGGTCAGGGAACTGAAAATGTAAGCATCTCATCTTCACATCATGAGCAGCGACCTAGACCTTTTGCTATAATCAATTAGATGCGAGCCAGAACTGTGGGGCTCAGACAAAATGAAATTAGAGTCTTATTTCCACAGTCTCCGTCATAAGGGCAGAGCAATTCTCTACAAGGTGTCTCATTTCTGCTTTGACACAGTAGCTGTAAATGAACAGGATGAACCGAGGCTTACACACTCAGGGGCCTAACGTTACCAGGCAAGATCATTCAGGAGGCTTCACCTGAAACAGATAATGGAGCCAGGCCTTTCACTGCAGCCTCAGAGGTACAGGACAAGGAATGGCTGAAGTCACTGTGAACGCTCTGCATTGCGAGGCCTCCCAAGAGTCCCTTGTCTTCATCTGTCTATACAGGAACATAAATAATGGCAACCAGAATTAAGTTAGTTGGTGTTCTAGTCATGGACAGAGGCCCTGCATCCTGAGGCTTGGGTTTCATAATAGAAAACATGGCAGTAATAATGGCCTCTGTCACACAAAGAAGAAAATAGTAGAAGTCATAAAAAGAGGATCCCAGGGTATGAGAGACTCTCTTTAAGTACTCAAGCTTCAATAACCTTGACTCCTATCTCCTTGGATATCAAGCCGTGGTCCAATGGCAGGACCTCATTCTGAAACTTCCCTCCTGTTCCAAAGGCCATAAATCTTTGCCCTTCTCAGACCCCTCTTTCTGCTGAGAAACTGACAAAGCGCTTTATTAAGTTGAACTAGCCAGAGGTTTTTCTGAGCTTCATTTGACACGAGTTCACTGCTTCTGCCAATGTAAGGAGCAGACAAAGGCCCTGGACTGTGTGGGATGTCGAGATCTGGCTCTGCAGAGTTCTGAGCCACCTCATCATCAGAAATGCCACTCAGGAGTGATCCTTCCTGATGGAGGTTGTGTCCTTCACCCCCACTGAAGTAACAGCCTGCACTGCCTGTCTAGTGCAGTAAACAAAACTCTGAACAGCAGTTACTCACTCAAAGGAAGCTGTAATAGGCCTTAATTTTGCTCTCCCACCTGGGCTCCAGAGGTCACTCATTCAGTGACAGGCAGGACATGAGTCACAGCCCCTTACTTCTGCAGCTAGAGGGATAAAGATCAACTGGAGCTTGCGTACCTGTGGCTCCTCCAGTGTCTCTCAGCCTCAAGCCATGTGATCCATCCATGTGAGAGTTACAGAAGCACTAGGCTTCGTGCTGGAATGTATATCCTACTACATGGTAGTAAAACTTGGTCTTCCCTTAACTAACCTGGCTCTAGAAGCCCAGAGTGCCACGTCCACACATCTGCTCTTGCAAACTCATGTGCTTTCTTCCACAGCCCCAAATCAAACCGCTTATTCATTCACGGTGTCTCGGCTACCACCTCAGGGCAGCAGGAGCTGCAGAAACGTCACCAGCCTGTTTTTAAAGCATTGCCAAGGCAGTGTGCACAATTTCTATTGCCTTTGGGAAAACCCTAGAGAAATAAAACAAACTACAGGATCTTTAATGGAAAATACTATGACTCAAATATCAGGATGGGTCAATAGCCAGGCCCCAGTAGAGTTGCTCCAAAAGGCACTGGTGCTAACTGAAGTCCCAGAGCCAGGACAAAAGGAGAGGTACCAAATGAGACATAGCCCTGGCTGGGTTGACCTTGGCGGTACGGGACTATTCACACCGAGAGAAATGTTTGTTGCTGCAACACTCATGCAGAAATCGTGCCATAAACCACATATTGTTTTATTCAAGTGTTTGGACATGGTATAGCTAGGGAACTCACTATGTAAAACTTAAACTCCAATACATCAATACCTGCCTTTGCCTCCTGGGTACTAGGATAAAGGTACAAGCCACCATATCCAGCAAGATCTAGCTTTTCAATGTGCATAACTCAGTTCAAAAGGTTCCAGTCTGCTCATCAAACCCTTTTGCTGTCATTATAAAAGTTCAAATTAAAGGAGCCCAGTTGGGTATTGCAATTAGACATTAGTATAACTTCCCATGATGACTCCATGAAGCAAATGAGATGATCAGGGGGCCAATGGCCACAGCTGTAGAGAGGTGGTACAGGACACTCCACTTGGAGCTTGTTTTCTTCTTGGCAAAACTGGCCTTTGGGCAAGGAACTGCAGAGGCATCAACCACTGACAAAATGTATGATGTCCGGACAGGACAAGCAGGATATAAGAAGAAAGACTGTAAGATCTTGCCAAGGCAGGGTAAGACGGTTTTTAAAAATGTTTTGCCTCTGAAAATGGGCTGTCAGTTACTCTAGGCCTTAGCCAAAGTTGGTTGCTCCAACGTTGCAAATGAGACTTTGGGTGATTGCCAGGTAACCTGTTGTCTCTGTCATTTGTTGTACATTTTTGGAAGCTGCTTGATTGTACTTCCTGCTTACTCAAGTAACATTCTTTCCCTTCTCAGGTCTTCGATGGGGTTGAAGACTAGATAGGTATAGTTACTTTCCTCTCATGACTTGGCCAAGTTATTTATTATACAAGACTTAAACTCATTAGGATAGAATAATTATTGAAACATTTATCACATGTTTCTTGCTTGATATATTTGTTCTTATTGTATATGATTTTATATTAGGCTTAGAACTCTTATTTAAACAAAATGGGAGGTGCTGTAGGAATTCCTACTGCCAGTAGCCTTTAAGTTACCCGCCTACTTGGGCGTGGCCTCTTATACTGTGTATGCCGCATCTCTTTTCTGACTGCAGGATTCGGTTGCTCTTCTCCGTCCCAGCAGAAGATGGTGACTTGTGAGTCTACCCCTAAATAACTAACCCTCTATTATTCTCAATTCTGAGCTAGTGTGGGATTTCTTTTAAGCGTCCTTCTTCACCACAAAGCACAGAGTCACTCTTGGGAGGTTTCTGTGCCCGAGGTCCAGATGACAAGGACTCAGTAGGGGCCAATGCCAGCTAAGCAAAGGTAAGTGGATGTAGGAATGACGTTACCTCTATGTAATTAATTTCTTTCAGCTACTTACTCGTCGCTATCATGCTCAAAAAGTTATGATACATATAAATAGCCTCAAAATGGAGAAAGCCAAAATATAATTCACGTCTTTCCTCCCATTTGTGCTTGGTTAGACATGAGCCAAACAATTGCTCTTCAGTATAAATCTACCAGAGGAACTTGATAATTACATATGCTTATTTCATATAAAATGATGACTAAATTAAAGTCTGAGCAAACCTGATGGTAAAATGCTGAGGCCGGGTGAGTGGTGCTCTTTTTTGTAAGGTGATATTTCTTCCTTTTTTTTCTTTTCTATATTAAACGATTAACTCATCCCATACCCCCATTAGCTATAACTGTCTAATTGTAAAGACGGAAGAGTGAAATTATTCACACAGTTTGACATCAACCTGGCCAGAGAATGCCATTCTACAGGCAAAGACAGAAGTGGACTTGGTGTGGGGTTTTGAATTGAAGCAAATCTTAACACAAAAGCATATCATTTGGAAATTATTCCGACGCGTTGAATGAAATGATCTAATCACACTTTTGTCATTATTATGAAGCGCTCACACTTGTCAGGTAATGAAACTAAATTCAAACAGAAACGCTCATATATTTAATGGCTAATTGGGAAGAATAAGGTTTTAAAATTCAAAATTCATTTAACAAAGACCTCCTGAGTAATTATGCTCATGAATATAGCATTCAAGCTGAGAAACACCGAAGGGGATTTGAAATGTTGAAGACCTGAGACTCACACACTGGAAAGAGTGGTCTGCCTTCCTACCCCTCCCCACTATTGGCTGGTTTCCCCCACTTTCCCTATAAGCTTGTCATTTCTAGTCCTCTTTTCTTCCCAGAAAACTCAAGGAGATTGTCTGTCTTCCCCCATGCTGGTTCCTTATTTCTTGCTTCAGGCTGCAGGCGAGCCATGGCCCACTCCGCCCTCCTCCAGCCTGAACTTTCTTCCACATCCTGTACAAGAGGAGAACCTCACTAAGATGCCAAGTGTCTCTCATGTTGAGGGACAGGAACTGACTACACTCAAAGCTCTTCGTGCTTCAGTATCGCAGGGGTCATGCACAAGGGCACTGTGGAGGCGGCACTTACTGCCCTTGCCTCAGACCAGTGGCTCACAGAGCCAACAGGACAGGGACTTCACAAGCAGGTCAAACAATTGTTAGCCTGAAACCAGCCACAATGGGAATTCCTACAGCCTGGAAATTGGTAGTCACTATAGTAAATCGGGGTATTTGGGAGAAAAGAAAGGGACAGACACAATAGGCTAATAAAGGAAGAGGTGCCTACCATATGATGTGACTTTCATAAGAAAATTATTACATTGAATTCTAAAAGGAACCTATGGAATAGGCATTCCAGTTTCCAATCATCCCAAAGAAGTAGAGTGACTTACTACTAGAATTTGATGACAGCTGAACTAGCCTGCTTTACTCACAGCCACGCAGTCTTTTCTTGTAGATTATAATTCAATAAAACCTTAAATGTTCTTTTGTTTGATCTACTAGTCACTCAAGCCTAGAAATGGCCAACCTAACTATTTCAGATGCTACCCATAATTAGTAAGTTTATGACCTCAGACCATTCGTGTCTCATCATTCGAGATCTCTTAGTAGAGTCCTTATTTTGAATAGAAAATTTTCCTCAATACCAATTATTGGTTTTTGTTTTACCTACAGAGACTTGATGCTGGGGCTGGATATAAGGTTTGGTGGTTAACAGCCCCGACTGCTCTTCCGGAGGACCTGGGTTTGATCCACAGCACCCACATGGCAACACACAATCATCTGTAATTCCAGTGCCAGGGGATCTGAGACCCTCTTTCTGGCCTTTGTATACATATTCTACAGACTTACATGCAAACAAAACACCCATATACATAAAATAAATTTTAAAAGAAAAAGAAATGACGGTTTCAGAAACCCTTAATGTTTCTCTCAGCCTAAAATTCCAGGAGATCCTGGGAGCAGAGGCAAAATAAAATGCATTTGTTTTCATTCCGCGTTTTGTCTTTGTAAATATGTACATCCACACCTATCCATGAGCCCTGCAGACATGTCAAGGGGTCAGCTCACCCCTTTTTTCACCCGTTTCCTTTGTGTGAACCATTGAGTTTAACTATGATTGCTGTCAGGAGTGCGGGGAAGAGTTTATAGGAACAGGGCTATACCACTGAAGAAAACATCTCTCCTTCCCCAAGCAACAACTACCTGCATTTATATCCCCAGGTGGAGATTATGCCTTTTGATGGCATCCCCTCCTCCAGGACAGAATACTGATGGTCCCAATCTTATTCAGGTCATGGCCTGGCAATCACAGCCAGAGTAAAACAGCCACACTGATCAGCCTTAAAGACCAGACAGTGGTGACACACAGCTTTAATCCCAGTAGCCACACTAGTTTGCCACAGAAACCAGGAGGTAGTGGTGTACATCTTTAATCCCAGGACTCGAGAGGAATATAAATTGGGAGGAACAGCTCTCAGACATAGTCTCAATCTGAGATTCCTGGAGGTAGGATCGCCATTTCAGACGATCAGAGGTAGAGATAAGAGTCTTTGCATTTCTGACCTTCAGGTTGAACTTTAATATCTATCTCTGGGCCTTTATTAATCATTCTATAATGGTTTCTCAGTGAACCTGGATCTCAACAAATAGACTAGGCTGGAAGCCACCAAGTCATAGAGATCCTTCTGTCACCACATCCCCCAGAGCAGGGATACAGACATGGACCACTGTACCCAGGTTTTATTGTTTTGTTTTGCCCCTCACCCCAGACAGGGTATCTCTATAAAACAGTCCTGCCTTTCCTGGAACTCGCTCTGTAGACCAGGCCTGGATTGAACTCACAGAGGTCCGCCTGCCTCTGCCTCCCGAGTGCTGGGATTAAAGGTGTGCTCCATCACCGCCCAGCTTGCACCCAGGTTTTCATGTAGGTGCTGGGGATCTGAACTCAGGTCCTCGGGCTTGAGCAGCCAGGTTTTAGAGCAGCTGACCTCTCCCCAGCCCTGAGTGGTTCTTTCACAACTTCAAGTGGGGAGATCTTGGCCTTAATTAAAACAGGTATTTTACTTCTCTGAAGCAACGTGCATCTATTATTCCTTATTATTTATATTTTAATGAGGTGTCTTTCATAATATCTACATGCCCGCACCTCTCTGGAGCCAGCATTCCTACCTACACAATCCCCTCCCTGTTCTGAAAGTTTTCAGGAGGCCAAAAAGCTGTGGTGTGCTCATTTCCTCTTGAGTTTGGGTCACTCCTCGGAGTTCATGGATGTTTTTTAATGACTGCAATAAAGAAAGCCAAAGCCCTGAGATGCCGAAGAACATGTGCAGATCATGTCATGTTTTCATAGCTGCATGGGATCCCGTGTTTGTGTTTCTCTACATCTGCATTCGCGGTGCTCAGCTTCGGTTTTCCTTTGAGGGTACCCTGCAGGGTGGAGGCCACAGACAAGGAAATTTTGTTCCTAACACCCCCAAGTCTGCACAGGGCTAAGGAGAGGCCACAGTAAGACCCATCTAGAGGGTCCAAAGCCAGGAGACCTGTTTTCTCTTTTTCTTCCCACGGGTAACCAGACGTGTTTACCTCATCTTGGAAGAAATGGCCTTGACCTGCACACTTGGCCCTTCCAAGGTCAGAAGTCTGTTCAGTCCGTGGCAGCTGATGCTGCCCTGGGAGAAAGAGCAACAGAGAGGCTCAGCAGGAACAGGCTGTACAGCAAGACGGGTCTGAGAGGAGACTGGAATCTCCATGCACTGGGGACATTTCAAAGGCAAGTGGATACTAAGTCACCACAAATCACCAGACTCTGATGGGCGCACAGTCGGGAAATGTGCTCTGAAGCATCCCCAATCCTCTCACGCGATGCATACAGGGACACCGTACAGCCTTTCTACTAAGAGCACGCTTCTGTGAACACTTTCGGGTCTGAGATAGGGTGATCTAATTATTCCTGTGAAGTGGAAACAATATTCCATTTTTCATAGAGTTCTCAAAATAAGGTAATCTAGATGACTGTATTTTTAGCCCTGTTTACATTTCAAACCACTCTTTAATTTTCTTTTTCCTTCTCTTCCCTGGTACTTACTCCTTCTCATTCTTAATATCAACAAAAACATAATTTGCTTCCAATAATAAAATATGATCAAGCTCTTGGTTCTGACTGTGTGCATTTGTGGCCAGGGCTCCCATGAACAAAATGCTACCGGCTGCATAGAGTTGATGTCCCCCACCAATCCTCTCTGGACTTGCAGAACACTGTAATTTGATGCCTCATCACATGACATCTCTGTGCTCCCAGTGCTCCTCCTCTTCTAGAGAATACATCCCTCTGTCCCAGGCCCATGGCAAGAGCCTCCCCTTGACCTGATCTCAACTATGAGCACCCCAAAAAAACACAGGAACTCCCCAGCTGACTTGGCAGAGGACCATTCAGCCTTAACTCTACTTGTCGTGTGCTGTTTGAATGCTTCCCACCAGAGAGCTTGTTTAACGTCTCAGCACCTGTATATAGCTGAAAAGGAGGCCATGGCCAGACAGGGCACATCCCGAGATCCGGTAGCTAAGCAATGATTGACAGGGCCAGACAGTGGTGGGGAGCCAGGGCTCTCAATTGTCAAGCTTTGCTGACCTTGTTTGTTGAATTCAGAGCATCAGCAAGTTTATAAATGGTGTGCCGGGATTGTGCTGAGGAGAACAGTTCTCCTGCTCCGGTGTTGACTCCAGAACACCTAGCCCTCCCCGCTGCCGCCAGCTATTCCCGATCTGCCTTTTTCCCTCCCCAGTGACGTCACTCTGGTTATCAGAAATAGACCATGGAGTCTGGCAGGGCATTTGCACAATGGAAACTAGCAGAGGCCACAAGCCAGAACTTTTCTTTCCCTGAGAATCAGCTTTTTATCAGCCCATTGTCTTTATATTACAACTTGGACATGTCCCTTTGTAGCAGGCTCATCAGAAATCTGATGAGCGAGTAGACACTCGCTATAGAGAATTTCCAAGACCCAAATGTACCTGCTTAATAAATTAGCTCACCATTGTTTTCTCTTGTAGAAAATTTTCTTCTCTCAATTATCAAAACAGACATGCATTACCACATGATAGAAAGTGTGCCCATCAGATTCTATTGATAATTATACAGGAAAACCAAAATGAGTGTGTGTGAATGCATATGAGTACGTGTGCTTTGACTGTGTGAGTGTGCAATTATAGAAGTATATGTGCAAGTGTATTATGCGTGTATGTGTGCGTGTGCTTCTGTGAGTGTATGTGTGTGTATGTGAGCATGAGTCTATGTGAGCGTATATACACATGTGCAGATTTAATTGCCTCTGTGTGAACATGTTGAAGCCATAAATTGATGCTAAATGTCTTCCTCTATTGCTTTCCACCTTGTTTTTTGAGGCAGGGTCTCTCACTGAAGCTGGAGTTTTCCATTTTGACTAAGCTGACTTGACAGGTGGAGCCCCCAGAACCCACCTATCTCTACCTCCCCAGTGCTGAGGTTATACGTCTGACATTTTTGTGGGTGCTAGAGATTAGAACTCGGGTCCGCATGCTTGCACAGTGACCATGTTACCCACTGAGCATCTCCCCAACAGTGAGAATTACTGATTTAAAACATACTTGCTAACAGGTTCCATGAGTTTATTCTTTCGGCCTTTAGATGCATTGATTTCTCTGTCACCCTAGTCACTGGGGAGAGAACTGACATCTGTCACACAGGAGCACATCCAAGGAAGTATTTAAAGACAAGACCCAAAAGGGCACCCTTAACGGGCTTCAGTTTTTATCATTTCTTAGCTCGAAAGTTGCTCCTTATTTTATTGTCTCGTAAACCCTTGCCCTCGCTCACCTCATGACTTCCTCTGTCTCCCGTGGGAGTTATTTCATCTCAGAATGGACTGTACTATAGTCCTGCCTCGCTGAAGCTACTGATTCCCAGCAAATTGCTCCATTTCTACACAAAGAGCCCAGCATCCTCCAGACTTGGCTCTATCATGGTTTAGAGCCAGAATGACCCCCAACTTAGAGGAATGGTCCTCAGCAGGTGGCCTATTTGGAGACAGTGATGGTAGGAACTTTAGAGATGGGGCCCAGGGGAGGAAGTAGGACATTCCCTCGAGTGGGGTACTTTGCCCATGGGCCCCACCCCACTTCCCAGTCACCTGGCTCCACTTCTTTCTCCTGCTGTGATTTTTGCCTCCCAGAATCCAAAACCAAAGAAGCCCGGTGACCAAAGGCTGAGACTATGAGCCCAAATGCACCATTCCTGTAGTAAGTGGTTTTCTTCAGTGTGTTGTCATGGCAATAGAAAACCTAACACATCCAGTTCCCAGATCCCACTAACGCTCATCACAGTCAGAAGTCCAGCCTTGGACAATGTCTTCCTTACAATGAAATTGCCTGGAAAGATAACTTTATCACGACAACTTTGCTGTCACTGGAATCATTCCTTTAGGAATCTGTGGCCAGGCCCTTCCATCTCGATGGAGCAGGGCAGGTAGATTGCGCCTTGCCTCTCTCTGCAAACTTCAAGGGTCTAGTCTCACGGGCACAGCATTTAAGAAGCTGTTCTGTGTCAGATGGTGTGATCAGGACTCTGGCGTCGTCTCTGTCGGACAGTGACACCTCATGAAGGAAGAAACTGAATGTCAAGTGACTTAACTGAGTTCCTCCAAGACATCTTCCTCATGGGCATGGACACCAGGACTCCAAGCCAAAGTTATGTCCTTCCAAAGCCTAATTCCCACCCCACCCCAAGGCCCACGCTATGATTGTGGACTTGGCAGTGGAACTCAAGAACTGGAAGTAGGATGTAGGGTCACAGAGCACGGGGTACTAGGTATCCTGGGAAATCAGTAGTTCAGAGGTTAAAATTCTCTGCAGACGCCATGAAACTAATCCTTTTCCTCACACCTTGAAGCAGACAGCGCTTCCTACTTGAACATAGCTCCACTGTGAGACTCCGAGCAGCCCTTCCTTGGTCATAGCCCCGCGGTGAGACTCCGAGCAGCCCTTCCTTGTATCCTGTACGTGTTCATAAACAAGACTCACTTCCCACCCCCCCCCACAACCTGCCTCATGGGTGGTTCAGATGAAGTCTATAATGTCTGCAAAACGCTTTGAGCACATCAAAGAGGGTGCTGTATAAATACTACACACATTCCCATAGGAAGCATCTCCGGGCCGCTTTGATCCATAAATATTTCATTGACTCAACTCAGCCAAAGCCATTTTAGGCTTGAGGCATCCTAAGGTAATTGACCACAGAGCAAGTTCAAAAATCAAAGCGTTCAGCATCTACATAGCAGCTCTGCTGTTAACATATCAGTTGTCAGTTTTTAAAAATAGTTTTGTATCTTTTTTTTTAACCTTATAAATGTTGGGGTAAGCATGTGGCTGCTACCATAGAAAATAATGTGCAGTAATACACTAGGGAAAAAAGGGAAAATGTAATTTTTTGATGTTTTTTTACTTATTTGAAAATTTCATGCTATGTTTTGATCATAATCTTTCTCCCTCCTAAATTTCCTCCCAGATCCCCTACCACCTCCCTATGCACTGAATTCTCTCTCTCTAAAACAAATGGTGTGTGTTGTGTGTTAACTGACTCCTCCTTAGGATCGGGATTGCCCTGGGGTGTGGTTGATATACACAGTGTCCCTCCACTAAAAATGTTGGCTTTTCCCTCCTGCAGCAGTTATCAGTTGTAAACAGCTTCTTGGTTGGGGGTGGGGGTTTGTGTCCACTTCCTTTTCCCAGGATTTTGGGGTTCGATCTGGTTTGAGCTTCTACAGGTTCTGTCCATGCTGCCGAAGTCTCTATGGGTCCGTCTGTGAGTTCAGGTGTGTGCCCGCCCTGTTCTAGTTGGAAGACACGGCTGTCTTGGAGTCATCACAGTCTCTGCGTCTTAGAATCTCGCTGCCTTGCTTTCCGGCGGTGACGACCTCCCTACAAGAACATGCCTCTCGCAAAGGATCTCCTTCATCCCTCTCCAGAGGAGGAAAAGAGGAAACACAAGAAAAAGCGCCTGGTGCAGAGCCCCAGTTCCTACTTTATGGATGTGAAGTGCCCAGGATGCTATAAAATCACCTCGGTCTTTAGCCATGCACAGACGGTAGTCCTGTGTGTCGGCTGCTCCACTGTCCTCTGCCAGCCTACAGGCGGGAAAGCAAGACTGACAGAAGGATGCTCCTTCAGGAGGAAGCAGCACTGAAAAGCACCGGATTCGAGATGAGTGGGAACCACCCCAATAAACACATTTTGGATAAAAAAAAAAAAAAAAGAATCTCGCTGCCTCTTCTGTAGATGCCTGAACCATAGAGGCACTCCATGAGGGGCCATGCAACCCAAAACCTTTCATCGTCGTACTTTATCCAATTGTGGGTCTCTGTGTTAATAACCATTCATTGCAAGAGGCTTCTCTGATGAGAGTTGGGCAACGCTAATATACAGGTGTGGCGACCTGCCACTGGGAGTCAGGGAAACGTAGTTTTCAATACGGGGGGGGGGGGGGGGGGGAGGCACTGAAATAAGCCGCTCCTCAACACTGATGCTTTTACTCTTAGACTTTTTTTTTTCCTGCTTGTGTGACTTCTGGGGTTTACCTTAATTACATTTCTAAGAAAGAAAGGATAAATGAATCTAGATATCATTTACAAAAAGGAGAATTTACGTGTTCCATTTCCCAAAGAGTCAAACTTGTTGCTACTTTCCTTAAATCATTACTAGAATGTTTCAGTTTGTCAGAAGATAAAGTACGTTCTGTGAAAGCCAAATTAATGTCATTTATTATAAATCCAGAAGTGTTCTCTAGATCAAATTCAGAAAGATCTCTGGGGTAATAGGTGGTATTTTTTAGTTGAATGTTCTTCAACAAAAGTATACTTTCGGTGAAGATATTTAAGTGTGAATCTCATTTGCGAAAGCGACTCCACATTAGCAAGAGTTTCTGCGTTTTGAAATAAGGATATAATAACAAGACAGAACTGATCTAGAAATGAAACCTCCTGCAATCGCTGGGGACAAGAGCGCCACTAAAAGCTACGGTCTGTCTTCTTGTTTAATCCTACAATCATTTCTCTGGCTTCTCTGATGACTCAAAAAAGCAAAACAAGGAAGAAGGACTCTGGAAATGAGCTGTCTCCCAGAGGGTTGATCAGTGGGAGGCGGAGTTCCCTCAGCTGTGGCAGAGGTGGCCTGATACACAAAGAAATGTTAATTGTAATGACCAATTAAAAAAAAAAGAAAGAAAAGAAAAAACTCAAATAATCAGTAGACCTTTGGAGATTCTATCTGATCAACATGGCCACCTAAAACACCGATCTGTATCCATCGTTATTTCTGGAAATGTATGGCAATTCCTAGAACAATGTTTTCTTCTGGTTTTTAAACATAATTTTGTATTGACTTTTGGGAATTTCGCATTGTGCACCCCAATGACACTCATTTCCTGGTCCCTCCGTATTCAGTGCCTTCCCTCACATAAAGAAAATAAAAATATTAATTAAAAAACACTTTGTTCCTCTATCTTTCCCTCCTCCTCTCCATCACCTCTGCATTCCTTTCAGTGGCGTTGGGAGCTGCGGTGTGTAATTAAAAACACTTTCTTGCCTCTTCATCACCTCTTCAGTCATGGCGTTGGTAGCTGCGGTGTGTCACGCGGTAGCCCCCGTGACCAAACAGCTTTCCTTGCAATTGGTCATTGTAATGAGCTGTTGGTCTGGTTCAAAGCCTCTGGCTTTTGGCACACCATCACTACCAGACCTTCACCAGAACTCCTCTCAAGGGTCTTGGGTATCATGAAAACTCTGCAGCTTGGTTCTGCAGGACTGGCCCCCTCGCACACTCCAACAGGTCACAGATGGGGTAGATACTAAGGTGGAGCCAACTCTAAGCACTGGATCTGAGCCTGGGTGGGACTGCCCCATTAGCTCTCCAGTGCCCACACCATCAGGGTCAAATCTCCTGCTCCCGTTAATGAGAGGCATGTGCAACCAGGTCTCCTAGGGCCAGGCTCATCAGTGAAGGCGTAAATCACAAACAATGTCACAGCAGTTTGGAATTATGATTAATAGGGTAGTATTTATTTAAAGGGGAAAAAACTGACAGATCACCGTCAGCCCTCTGCGCAAGCAGGAAGGGAGTCTAGTCGCCGCGGAGCAGGAAGTAAAGAGAGAGAGAGAAGGAAGTGGCCGCTTTTTTAAAGGGAGAGAGACCACGCCCCAATGGGCTGGTATCTCAGCGGCTATAGGCTGGAGGAGCGG
>NW_004949105.1:9149690-9151180 GCF_000317375.1 Microtus ochrogaster | reverse complement strand
GAGAGAGAGAGAGAGAGAGAGAGAGAGAGAGAGAGAGAGAGAGAGAGAGAGAGAAAGAGAGAGAGAGCATGGTGGTGGGGGCTTGGGGAAGTGGCATGTGCCAGGAGGCAGATTAAATTATAGCGCACCCTTATAGCAAACTCCATCCCAGCACAGACGGGTGGGGGTGGAGAGGAAAGGTTTCTATACATTGACAGGACAGGTGTGCATTCAGCAACAGAGAAGCACAAACTGTGACACCTGCAGCAGCCAGGTGAATCGCTTAAAGCCAGACCCCCAGGCCACACAGAGCTAGGTAAGGCTATCTAGGCAGGAACTGGATCGGAGGTTGCCAGGTGCTGGGGCTGGGGTGGAGACTGGCTGTGTGCAGGGATGAAGAAACCCTTTGAAAAACCACTGATCCTTTCTACCTTGCTCCCATAGCACTTAGCAATTGTATGCAAACCCCCAAACGTAGAACCATACACTTCCTCAGGGTCAGAATTGGGGTTCTGGGTATTGCATAAAAGGATTAGGAATAAACTTCACCTCATTTAATCTCACTTATAAAGAGTACACAGGATCATATTTAGTGAGCAACTCGCTGAAGGGAAAAGAAGATCAAATTTTCATTTTACTTTATAAGGACTAAAATCTCTAGAAGTACTGGTAAGTACGCAGGAGTGGCTCGCTATAAGGGAATGGATCTAAGGGCATTCATGAAAGAGATTGACAAAGACATCTCCTATTTACCAGTACACAGAATTAATTTCAAATATGTCAAAAATAATTATGAAAGAAATAAAAGAGGAAGGGCTGAAGGAGGGATGTTGACATTGGCTGAAAACTATAAGAAAGACATATGACTTACGAGGATGTCACTATCACAAAAGGAACAGGAGGTCAGTGGAGAATGAGAGTTGGCAATAACGGAGAACACAGGTGGCCCCTGGTCAAACTGCCATATCAGGTCGACATCCCTGCGGGACTGATAGGCCCACTAGCGTTTATACCATTCTCACAGAGCAGGGCTCTCCGGCTTTGCATGGATACCACGCGGATTGCAAGAAAGAAAGATTCTGCAGTTAGTTTAATTATAAACTGGTTGTGGCCTAAAACAACACAGCTCCAGCTTCCTTCAAATTAATAATTCCATGCAGAAGCAGCTATTAATTCGAGTTCGCAATTTAATTAAGTCCATTACAGCTATTTTAATAATATGATTTTAATATGGTTTTCATTTGCTTTTAATAAATTTTCAATGTCTTTCTTTCTTTGAAATTTGATGACCTTTCAGCAGGTGACCTCCAACATGGACTGGTCACGCTGGATCTACAGTGAAGGGCTGCAAAATCCTTTACCTAAAACCAAAAGTGTTCACTTTCAGTTGTGGCTTGTGTAACAGACACTTAAAAATTATTTTTCAAGCCGGGCGATGGTGGTACACGCCTTTAATCCCAGCACTTGGGAGGCAGAGGCAGGCGGATCTCTGTGAGTTCGAGACCAGCCTG
>NW_004949105.1:9142093-9149590 GCF_000317375.1 Microtus ochrogaster | reverse complement strand
AGAGCTAGTTCCAGGACAGGCTCCAAAGCCACAGAGAAACCCTGTCTTGAAAAACCAATATATATATATATTTTTTTTTCAAAGGAAGAAACACAAGGAAAAAATAAAATAAAATACAACTCCCTCCCATAAGAAATCAACAAACTAAAAATGGAATAAAAGTATATGCATTAATTTTTATCCCAAGTCTGACATGCATGTCAGTTCCCTAAAGTAATTACAAGCTACTTCAGGGACTGGGATGAGGCTGGGTCCTCTGCACGGTAGGGCATAAGGTCTCTCTGTACAGAAATGTTCCACAGGAAGCAAGCTGTGGACGGGAATTAGAGAATTTGAAGCAAGACTGTTTGCAGAGGGAGGGACTTCCGTAAGTCGAGGCTGGAGTCTGGGGAAACCATAACAAGGCCACCTGGAGTCAGTGTCGGCGGGAGCTGTTACCACCTTCAGGTCAAAGGAACAAACAGAGAGAGGGTAAGCTGGGAACCGGGGAGGATGGCGCCCCAGAGAGAAGCAGCAGGCAGCAGTCAAAGGTGACAGGAACACACAGTGACCTCACTCCAGGAGCAGAGGACTGAGCTCCTCACCTTCCTCCAGACTTCTGACAGGGCTCCCTAGAGCCTCCCCGGCTAAAGCTACAGGACAGAAACCATCTACAGTACAACAGCTCAGCATCCCAGGGGCACGGAGGGGGCTGAGTAAGGAGGGGGAAGTCGAACACGGCTAGAACAAAAGAGTCTATGAAGGAGGCAGCATGAAATCCCAGGTTTAAAAAGCCAAACAAATATTGATGAGGCAATGCGTTTCCAGGTACAAGTCAGAGCAAGACCAAGCAGGGCAAAGTGTGAGCTAGGAGAGGTAGGGATCACTTTCAGCTCTGCACACCTGCGGGGTTGGAGCTAGAAACATGACAGGAGTTCAAACCCAGAGGTTGAGGGCATGGCAAGAAATTCTATGAACAAGGTTTCAGTCTGAGTTTGCAGAAAATGGAGAATAATCCCTTTGCTAGTGGAGCAAAGAGGAAAATAGACATAGGAGAGCAGGGAAAGTCTGCCTAGGAAGCTCTGAGCTGCAGACAATCGAGCATTTGCGTCAGACGGCCTCCGTAGAGCAATCTAATTGAAATCATTTTTATCTAGGCAACAATCTAAATGAATTTCCCAGAAAATGAGAGATTCAGCTCCAATCAGAGCATATTCCCATTATCATCAGCATGATAAATAAGACGTAGTTGGGGGAAATAAAATGATTGCACTCTTGGAAAAAGATAGAGTGCACTGTGGAGATTGACCACACTCTTTCTGGATCTCCATCTCCATTGCATGGGCACGTGCGTGCAAGCACAGACACACATAACACACACAACACACCCACACACGTACAGCCTCTGTAGAAAAAAACTTTGTTACCATATCATCTAATATCTCCACTCCTAGGAATCCATTCAAAAGAAAAAAAAAAGCAGGTCCATGGGTATTTTAATACCCATAGTCATGGCAGAATTATGCAAAATAACTAGATAAAGAAACAACCCAAGTGGCAAAAGATAATGAACATGTGGCAAACATATACAGCGGAGAATATTTGGCCATCCAATGGAACAAAATCTTGATATATGTATAATATTGTTAAATATTAAAAATATTATACAAGATAATACAGACACCAAGGTCTAGCCCTGTTTGCATGAGGTTCCTAAAATAAACATAGAAAGACAGAGAATAAAACAGTAGGAATAGTTACCAGGTTTCTATTTAAAACAAGGAAGGATGAAGGTGCTGTTTCATTTGAATGTGAAATCCATCATACACACATCTCACCCCCACCCTTCTACCCTCCCCTCTCCCCCTGCCTCTGGGCTCATGTGTTTAAACACTTGGCCCAGTTGGTAAAAGCGTTTGAAAAGGTTATGGACACTTTAAGGGGGTGAAAGAAGTTTAGAAGGTGGGCCGTAAGAGTTATAAGTCCAGCCTCACCTCTAGCCCCATCTGCCTCCTGATCCCCTGAAGTATAAGCTGCTTTAGGCACCCCACTCTCGTGGGCCAGCCTCCTCAGCTGCCATGACCTCTCCTCCATGAGGAACTGGACCTTCAAACCATCAAAGTAAGTCCTTTCTCCCCAGCTGTTTCTTCTGCCCATATTATCACAGCAGTGAGAAAAACATTGCAGATTGTGACGGTAGTGATTAGACATTGTGAATGCAGTCAGTGTCATTGAGTTTATAGTTCCAAAAGATGGAAATGACGAACATTCTGTTATTAGACACACAACGACAAGGAAATAATAGAGCTTGGATCAAGAAGCAGGGTCTCCACAATAGATGATGGGTATTCATTTTAATATCTTCAGGGAGCACCCACAGGGCATCTGATGCTCACACTGTAAATTCTGAACTTCAAGAGTCATGTGACTATGTGGCGCGCGCGCTCTCTCTCTCTCTCTTTCTGTGTGTGTGTGTGTGTGTGTGTGTGTGTGTGTGTGTGTGTGTGTGTGACTCCTTTCTTTCCTGATTCTAAGAGGCTGGTTCACACAGAAAGTAAAGGCCAAGTGCTGCAAACTGTGGTGATTTCTCAAGCCCTACCCTACTTTTCCTTGGAGGAAATGCTGTGATTTTTAACACTGTTAAAAAAAAAAAAAAAATAACCACCGGAGAGTCTTCATTCTAATGCAAATGGTCATTCCAGGCCATTCACCAGTAGGAAACTCCTTGAATAGTGCAAAAGTTGTGTTTGTTATTGTGATTCGTTTAGTTTTCCTTTTTGGGGGATCTGTTTTACTTTATTCAGAGTTAAAAAAAAAAAAGAGAATGGAAGAAAGAGAGAGAGAGAGAGAGAAAGAGAAGAGAAGAGAAGAGAAGAGAAGAGAAGAGAAGAGAAGAGAAGAGAAGAGAAGAGAAGAGAAGAGAAGAGAAGAGAAGAGAAGAGAAGGGAAGGGAAGGGAAGGGAAAGGAAAGGAAAGGAAAGGAAGGTAACAAAGAGGAAAACCTAGTGATGTCGTTCAGAACTTTAAAGACTATCTGCTATCTGCCTCACATCACCAGACCCTGGAGGGCACTTTTCCAAGAAAGGAAGAATTGAATTTGGGGGCAGAAGACAGGGGACTTCCCCCAGTCAGGAAGGACCCAGTTTTCACCCATTACTTGGCTGCATTTAAAAATCGTTTCTCACTTTTACAGCAAGATTTCTTCTCAACTACAGAAAGAAATTTAAACTTGCATTTCAAAGAAAAAATAAATCAAGGCATACCTAAAAGAAATCAATTTCTTATTAAAATGTTCTCAAAAATGGCTCCATACGCAAGTATTTTATTTTCTGTTAAAATAAAATTAGGTATCATCTTTGAAACTCTGTGGATCATGACAAAATTTGCTAAGACTCTTGTGGAGCAAAAAGAGCCAATTTTTTAAAGGAATTAACTAATTAACTTTCTTAAAGAATTAGGTTTTTAAGTACATTTTTCTAATATTTATAAACAAAATAGCTTTTTAAAAATATCTCCTATTTCACTATCATTTGCTGTAATCTAAAGATCTTAAGATTAGTCTTTCAGACAAGTATTTATCCCTACAAAATGTTCAGTCTCATAATGGAAAATATCAACTGTTTCTTACAAGGTGTCATCTTATATCCCAGCATTTGTATCGTTTAGGAGAGTGTTACAAGTTTGGCTTTGTTTTTAAAGTGGTCATTGACAAGGAAGAGTCTCATACTCCTGGGTGGTTTTTTTTTTTTTTTCATGGCAAATTTGTTCTCCATTAGATGAGCGATGTACAGTCTCCTGTGGTAGAGAAAGCAATGAATGGACACTTTGGGCAGACTGTAGCCCACATATGAATTCGAGGCTCACCTAGTGCCCAGAACCAGGAGTTCTCTGGCTGTGACGTGAATTCTGCCTTTGGAGCAGGTATATGCTAATGTTCCCTGATTCCACAGGAGACCAGGCCAGAACATCCCTGGGCTTCTGCTAATGACCTCCTGGTCTCCTCTTGGGAAACAGACTGAAGACAACACATTCTCCTCAGTACGAAACACTGTTACTCTAAGTCCTAACTGTTTTAGCATTGAACATGACAATTCTATTCTAGGTGCCTTTCGCATCTCCTTTGATTCCTAACTGATGAAGTAACTTTGAATGCTAAGCTACCATTACAAGGAAAAGCATATTTTGCCAATAGTTGGGGCCAACATGGACCAAAAAGACAGGAAAAATGACTTTTCAGGATGCCCTAAAGGACTCTGATGCAGTAAAACTAGGGCCTTTGGAATACAACACAAAGTAAATATTTGAAGAAGAAGAAGAAAAAAAAAGATAGCTTTTTAAAGAAAACCTTTCCTAGTATGTCAAAGCAAACTTACCCTTAGAGACAATATTAAAATATCCAAGAGAAATCATCTCTTTGCCTAAGAAATTTATGTTTTCTAGTTCACATTTTCTAATGTTTTCCCCAACAATCACCTGGGTGAAGATCAATAAACAGAGACAGCTATTAGATTGGACACCGTAACTGTTGATAGGTTAAAATCAGACTGTCGCTATGGGATTCCAGGCTAGCATTATTTTGCTTATTAGTTCTATTTATTTTATATTCTTATTCCTCTTTCTTTTTATTAACTTTGGACACCCACCCCCAACCATGGGATAATGCCAACGATGCTTTGTGAAAGGCCCTCCAAGACATGCTCAAGACTGTTTCTCCTAGATGACCCCAAGTCCAGTCAAGCTGAGAATGAAGATGGTCGTGTGGCACCCAGACACATCATTTTAATGTATAACAATGTCCAAAGGCTGATGCCATTTTATAATGCCAAAGTCATTGACCTCAAATCCATGAGTCTTCCAAGTCTTAATTCCAATATTACTCAGATGTCTATGTTCAAAATCTGTTCTGAAACTCAAGGCAATCTCTTACCTGTGAGACCAAAAACTAAGATAGATATTTCCAATATAAAAGGACATGGAAGACACACAGCCATTCCAAAAGGGAAGCATGGGAGCACAGCATGGAAATACTGGACCAAAGCAAAGCCAAAACCCATCAGGGCAAAGGGCAAACCCAGGTCCAGTGCATGATGACATCATCTATGCTCTTGAGTGCTCCCGCCCTTCCTGCTCTGTTGCGTGCAGTATATGTGATCTTTCTTAGGCCATATCTGCTACGTGCTCACAGCTTTCCTTCCAAAATCCATCTCATGTGCCTGGCATCTCCGGCACCCTGGAGTCTCTACTCAGTGTTGCTTCACTGCTCCAGCCTCATACACAGACCAGTCAGGAGATCTGTGTAGAAAATCTAACCATGCTGCGTGTTGCCTGACTTCAGCAGCTTTCTAGAGCCTGGTAGAAAACCTTCGTGATCTCGTTGGTTTTTGTATCTTGCATGCTTTCAACTGTCATACCATTCGAAGAATGCTGCCAACTTCTGCTGCTGGCAAAACATGTAATTTGACGGTGGCTGCTATGCATCTATCTGGCTGGGCCTAGAAAAATGCTTCCTCAGGCAATTGCTTTCAGGCACAGAAACCCTGTGGCGGCCTTTGATGAATGGGTCTTGCTCTCAAGGTACTTTTCCTATGGCAAGCTGGATAGTATCTCTTTAATAGGGCCAAAATACAGCCATCAGCACCCAACCTGTCTGCAACTTTAGCCATGTCAATGGCTAAATACATTATTTTTCACATTTTCCTGATTTTTAACCCTCACTATAAAGCTTTCTCAGCACAGTGAACATTAGCCTTGCCACCTCCTGAGTACTAGGCTGTAAACAGAGGTAAAGTTTTTCTTTTGTCCCAACTGCCTGGTCTCAAATAAACATACAAAAGCTTATAGTAATTGCAAAGTGCTCAGCCTACAGCTCAGGCTTATTACTAACTAGCTCTCACAACTTAAATTAGCCTATTTCTGTTCATCTACATTTTGCCACATGGCTCATGTCCTCCAGCATTCTGTTTCCCCAGAGGCTGGCTGGTCTCTCTGACTCCGCCCCTCTTCCTCTCTGTATTTTCAGTTTGGCTTTCCCGCCTAGCCTTATTCTGCCTTGCTATAGGCCAAACAGCGTTATTCTTAACCAATGAGAGTAATATATATTCACAGCATACAGAAGGATTATCCCACAGCACTTGATTGTCTTGAATCTCCTCCACCAAACAAATCAGTCAGTGAGCTTTACTTCAGCATCTCTGCAGCTTCCAGGACATGGGCAGGTTCTTCGTCAGAAAGTAACACTGTTGGCATCGAATACAGTTCCCAACAGTCTTTTCCCTCCTACAAAACCTCATGTGCACAGACTTAACTGTGCACATTTCTGCTGGCATTCTAGTCTGCTGAATTCCCTCCAGGATGGCTCATTATGCGCTCTAGGGGTTCTCAAGCCCACAGCTCTGACTCCTCTATTCTCCTATCATTAGCCAATTTCCAAAAGCCTGTGAACCAGGTCAGGCAGTGACAGCAATGTTCCTACCCCTCAGAGATGATTTTCTATCTTGCTTACTTGCTCATCACTGTGGCCACAGTCATACTCTATTCATAGTAGAAGCCTCTGGCTTCTTTGAACAAGTGAATGAAAGATGTCTCAATCAACCTTTTCCTTATCTATACACCCTAACCATAGGGACTAATTATACTTATTTACTTGCAATAGCTTTCCATCAATTTTTTTTTGAGGCAGGGTTTCACTATATAGTCCTACTTCTGCCTCCCACTTGATTAAAGGTGAGTGCCACAATGCCCAGCTTGTCTTCCATCTATTCTATAATAAATAATAAATATAAAAATAATGCATAAAAACTATATTTATTTTTCTTTTTTTTTTTGAGACAGGGTTTCTCTGTAGCTTTGGAGCCTATCCTGAAACTACCTCTGTAGACCAGACTGGCCTTGAACTCACAAAGATCTGCCTTCCTCTGCCTTCCAAGTGCTGGGAGTAAGGATGTGTGCCACCACTACCCAACAATAAATAATAAATATATAAATAAAATTTGAAATGCAGATTTTTGTATATTGTACATTGGCCATTCACGTTTTAACATCTGCAGATTTTTGTATAATGTATACTTGCCGTTCATGTGTTAACATAAGTGTGGTGGTTTGGATGATATGGCTTCTACTGGTGCATGTATTTGAATGCTTGGTGCTTGGTTAGTAGAAACTGAGAAGGACTAGGAGGGGTCTTGCTGGAGGAGGTGTGTCACTGGGGCTTTGATGTTTAAAAAGTCTATGCTGTTCTCAAATATCTCTCTGTCTCTGTCTGTCTCTCTGTCTCTCTCTTTGCCTCTATCTCTGTCTCTTTCTCTATCACTGCCTCTGTCTCTGTCTCTATCACTGTCTCTGTCTCTCTCTCTATCTCTGCCTCTGTCTTTCACTGCTTCTGTCTCTGTCTCTCTCTGTTTCTCTCTCTCTGTCTATCACTGCTTCTGTCTCTGTCTCTCTTTGCTTCTGTCTCTCCTTCTCCCCCTCTCTGTCTCTCTCTGTGTCTCTCTCTCTGTCTATCACTGCCTCTGTCTCTGT
>NW_004949105.1:9129867-9141993 GCF_000317375.1 Microtus ochrogaster | reverse complement strand
CTCCTTCTCCCCCTCTCTGTCTCTCTCTGTGTCTCTCTCTCTGTCTATCACTGCCTCTGTCTCTGTCTCTCTTTGCTTCTGTCTGTCTCTGTCTCTCTCTGTGTCTCTCTCTCTGTCTATCACTGCCTCTGTCTCTGTCTCTCTTTGCTTCTGTCTCTCCTTCTCCCTCTCTCTGTCTCTCTCTCTCTGTTTCTCTCTCTCTCTCTGTCTCTTTGCCTCTGTCTCTATCTCTTGCTCTCTCTCTGGTCGTAGTTCTTGTCTCAACATGTAAGCTCTCAGCTTCTACTCCAGTACCAGGCCTGTCTGCCTGCCTCCTGCCATGCTCTCTGCCATGATGGTCATGGACTGACTCTCTCAAACTTGAAAGCCCAATAAACTCTTCTTTCTATACATTGCCCTGGTCATGATATCTTAGCAGAGCAATAGAAAAGTAACTGAGATGATAAGATGATTACAAACCTAAAATGTCTTTGTGCTTTCTGCATATAACTGGAAATATTGTTTGTCAGCCTAATTTCTGGTTGTTTTCTCAAAATTATCTAGAATTATGCTATGGCTGAAATAATCTACAAAACTTCCACATTTGTTCTTATAATAAACTAAATGCAAAGGTGTCACATTCGTACCCTACCTCCAGCTAGGGTGTTTTGAATACCCTTTGAAAGGACCATCAAGTGCCCATTTCAATTTTTCTTACTTATGAACAACACCAATAAACATCACCACAAAGGGCTTTAAAGCAATTTATAGCCGCTTTCTATTACTCCCTGCATTATTTTTGCACGGCTCCTTTTAGTAGAAATATCAATCAAAATGAATAGAGACACAATAAGAAAATTTCCTTCCACTCTCTAGTGCGATGAAGGATGCCTCCGTCTTCCGCATGTCCCTCCAATTAAGCTGTACTAATGGCCTCCACTCACCTTCAGCTTAAATTGACTACCCCCTAAAGGACATTTTCAGATTTGGAAGCATAAATGGATCTACGCACTGGTGGGAAGGAGGAAAAGAAGAAGAAAAACCACATCTGTAACCACAGTGTCAACAACCGCCTTGAATAGAACGCAGAAGGAGACACCTTGAAAAGAAAACGCAATTGATTTTTTTTCCCTTTAAATTTGATGTTATCTTAATCTCTTACCCCGTGCTGGCTGTTTTTGTCATTGCTGTGAAGGACCTGACAGGACAACTTAGGGAAGGAGAGAAGAGCATTGAGGTTTGTGGTTTCAGAGGGATTGTAATATGTTGTGTCCTGGTAGGGAAGGCACCGAGGCAGGAGGGGCTTTGTCCGTGGAATGTTTGCCTTACAAACAGGCTCTCAGTGTTGCTGAGGGTGACCTTTCACAGATTCCCCTGCCTCCACCTAGAATCACAGACACATCCCACCACACCTGGTCCATCAGTGCTACTCAGGGGTCTAGGACGGTCAGACGATCACTGTCCACAAGCTAGGTCCCCTAAAGTATACTTTCTTATGGCCCTGGGACCCTCTGCCTCATCCCCACCTTCCAGCTATAATCAACAGGACCCAGTAGATTTCTCTCTGAGTTTTTCCACTCCTAAGATACAAACACGCTCCTTCTGGCCCCGGGAGCTTAGCACTCCATTGTCAAAGCTCCCTAACTGAATTAAACCCAATTCCCTGTTTCCATTCTGACACCAGCATTCTTTCAGGCAAAGACTTCCTTCTCCTAGATTCTTCTTCAACCACCCCCCCCCGGCTCAACCTTATCAAAGAACCCCCCCCCATCATGACTTCTTTCTATCCCAATTTCCATAGGGGCAGCCATCATCTTGACCCTAGCCTGAACTGTTAGAGCTACCTTCAGCTGCTAGGGCATGCTCCTGCTGGCTGTTCTACTAAGGTCTCCAGTGCATGGTGCCCAACACTCGTTTTCCCATGGGCATCATACTTACGTGTGTTTATTCTTTGATTTTGTTTGCTGCTCTTACTCAACATCTGAGGACACTAGCCACGCGCCAGGCAATTGTCTGAATGTTACAAACATGAGTTCGTTTCACAGAAACCTAATAATGTACTGTGACTTTCTCTCCACTTAACTTCACCGTCCTGCTTTCCAGTGTTCTCTTGTTCACATTCCACATCGTCTGAACAACTACAGCAGACTTGCTGATTTCAAAGGTATCATTTTAGGGTCTTATTTCTCAGTCTGACTTTTATTCTGTAAACCTATCAAAATCTTAGGAAAGATCTATCTCATTGTATAAGAAGATGGAAAATCAAACCAGAGGCAAAAGAGCTGTCCTCCAGCCTGAAGTGACAAATGAAAAAGGAGCAGTGGCCTTCAGGACAGCAGCAGGGTTGGTGCCAGAAAACACAAATGAGGTCAGGCAGCTCGTCCCCTGAGTGATTTCCAAATGAATCACAGGAACCAACTCAAGCTGAACCCACAATCTCTGCAGGCTTAGACAGAACTACAACCCCCAAGTGAAGACACCAAGAGAGCTGGAGTTTGCAGAGCAGAGCGGCCCTGAACCATGGGGCAGTTTCAGCCTTCCGAAAGAAATCCACAAAAACAGTAAGATGTAGTTTGAGAATAACAGCCCCCATTTAAGAGTTGATAAAACTGTTTATTACTCACATATGTAAACCGTTCAGCAAGCACCAAACAAAGGAAGAAGAAGAAGAAGAAGAAGAAGAAGAAGAAGAAGAAGAAGAAGAAGAAGAAGAAGAAGAAGAAGAAGAAGAAGAAGAAGAAAAGAAGCAGCTACATAAAGAGGCTGGAGAGAGGGCTTGGAGGTTAACAGCACTGGCTGCACATGGTAGATCACAACATCTGTAAATCAGTTTCAGGGACTCTGACACCTTCAGCTGGCTTCTGCAGGCACCATGCACACATGTGGTGCACCGGTATAAATACAGGCAAATGCCAAACACATAAAACAGATCATTTTAAATTTAATATGACACAAAAATACATCCAAATCAAATTATCCAAAACCAGTCAAAATGAGTCTCTTTTCTTCATTTTTTTTAAATATTGTAAATGTATTTACTACTGTGTCTATGGATGTGTACATGACTCAGGGTAAGTGTCCAAATGTGGATTTCACATGTGCCAGTCTAAGGACAACTCTACAACATTGCTTTTTCACCATCCTGTGGGGTCTCTGTCACTCTAAGGATGGACAGGAGAAGCAACCAGAGAGGAGAGGCCCTGTGTGAGGACCCAAGATGACCCTGAGTATGGGTCCCATCAGAAACAAGGACAACCAGAATCAGAGAACTCTCCAGAAAGTGAGGGAATGAGTTTCGCTGTAGCAATTGAATGCACGATGTGCTACAGCGATAGAGTAAGGCATCAGTTGGACTCCGGTGGTGATGATGGTAAGCTATGGATACACTGGGAACAATAAATCAACCATCGACACAGCATTTGAGAGAATGACCCAGAAAGCACAGAGCACGGAACTGCTACAACAAAAGCAGAGAATGGTTTAAAAGAAGTGAGACAAAGGAGAAGGCAACGTGGAAGAAAAGAGAATAATAAAAGACAAAATAAAAACAAGACTCAGAGTCAGACACTGGGAATATAGTGCTGGTGGGAAAGCACTTAGCCACACAAGGCCCTGGAGGATATCCCTGACACCAAAGGATAAAGCAAAACAAACCAGTCCTAGCAACAGCTGCATTAAACATACACTGCCTAAAACAGCCATCAAATATTGACTATGCAAAAGTGACAGATCCAAAGTTACCTTAAAAGTATCTTAAACATAAACAGGTAAAACTAAAGCATGAAATGGTTCAGTGGGCAAAAGGGATTGGTAACCTAGTCTGATGACCTGAGTCCAAACCCAGGGACCACAGGTGTGCACCTATAATCCCCATACTCCAATGGGAAGGTGGGTGGACAGCAGACAGGAGAATCATCCAGAAGTTCACAGACCAGCTGGATGGAGGATATCACACAAGGACCGAATCAGCCAGAGAGGCCCTCCCTCAAGGAACAAGGGGGAAGGTGAGAACTCCCTTTCAAAAGGTTTTGTCCTCTGACCCCTGCACACCATCGCATGTATGAGGCTGTGCCCACATATACACCATACGCAAATACCCACAGAAATATAAATAAATAGGTAAATACTGACCCACTCCCAACATCCGGCCAATACCTTCACTGAGACCAGCAGAAGAGATAAGGGAAAACATGAAGGAGCCGTGCGGACACAGGAAAGCTGTGTTGTCCACCCTTCTATAAACTAGAGCTGTGAAGAACTCAGGGAGAACATGAACATGGGCGGAGGCAGGAGCCTCTCTAGTCCAGAAAAAACATAATCTGTAGCTCATAGATAGGATAGCAGGAGGCAGCAGGGGCTGTGTAGGGAGATGTTCCAGGGTAGACAGGGATGTGAGCCAGAAAGCCCAAAAAAACTGCGATAACACCTGAGTACCAGGAGCCCTGCACTCCCTGGACTGCTGTCTGTCATTTAGTGCTTGGCAAGTGTCTGAAGATCCAGAAGGATCTGCCTCCCTGTCCGAACACTGACATCAGGATCTCCACAAACGCTGGGATGGGGAGAAGGCAAATGAATGACTAGATCAGAACACAGAGTTGTGTCTTCATTCTTTTTCAACCAGACAAACCAATCCTAATTCTAAAACTTTCTCATGGGTAGTTTCTGAGGGGAAATGGCAGTCCATCCAATGGCAGGCACTCCCTTTGGTGAATACCACTCAAACTGCATTCTCCGTAACTGTTTTGCAATAGAGTCATGAATCTTGTCAATATGAAGCAGTTTGGTTCGGTTTGTGTCTTTTGAAAACAACATCCTGACTGTATTTTTTTCCTTGGGGAATCTTCATACACGTTAACAATTAGAAACACACACAAATACCTGGTACAGAGCAGAGGGGACAGAAGAAGGCGACACTCTCGTAATTACAGTTCAGCAGGATTAACCCCTGCAATATCAATACCCAGCTATGTGTCAATTTTCTCTCGTCTCCACTCATATTAAAGGTCACTTTAAAAATGAAGCCTCAGCTGGAATTAAACCTGCATTAACTAAAATTTGGAGGAAGTCTTGCCATGCTTGCAAAGAGTGTACCTTTTGAATCTCTCCCCAGAATAAATTTTATTTTTTAACCCTCAATGTTTTTATTCCCCAATCATTTCACTATTCTTCCATTAATCACATAAAGCTGTGTGAAAAATTACACTCTGCAGCAGAAACAAATAAGGTCCCATGTGTTAGTGAAGCTGTACCCATGATTCGCGATCAAATGGGGGCTGGAAAGATGGCTCAAGAGCACTCGCTGCTTGGGACACAGGTTTTTAAGGTCCTACTTTGAACTTAGCATTAGTTCTTGCTAGGGAAGTTTGAGCGTCAAAAAGGAATAAAAAACAACACTTCACAGTGAATGTACGTCCCTAAGTTGGGGTTTTGCCTCTAAAAAAAGAGCCTTAAAGATAAGAGTTATCTGTCCTTACCCATATAAGGACCTCAGTGTCCTACACTGATTTATAGTCTAGACTTTCCTGCTTAACTTCACTTATCCCGGTTGACTGTAAGCATGGCTTTTGCTTTAACGGTAGATCTTTTCCTTTATCTATTCCCTCGGGCAGCATCCCCTGGCCCACATCTCTCCAGCTTCATCTGTTCCGGAGCTTGACACCCGAAATCCCCTTATCAAATGAGATTGCAGCCTCTTTTCCCAACTTAAAGGCAATCGATATCCAGGTACAAGAAATGAAGATAGAGCCAGAGCAACTGCGAGTCCTGGCCTCAGATCCTGGCTGTGTAAGCAAGATAGGGTTCCTGACATGAGGAGAGATAAGAAGGCTTTTCAGAAAGTGCCCAGCCTCACCCTATCCCAGACCCTAGCTCTGATCCCTCAGGAGCCACAGGCACCCAAAGGCTGCCTGGTGAGCTGGGGCTAGCAGGAATGTGCTAAAAACCAGGGTGAGACCAAGCTCTTTTTAGCTTCAAACTATAAAGGTCAAACTGTTGTTTTAGACTTAACAGGACCCACCTGAACCCTGCATTTTCTTCACTTGAGGCCAAACACAGATGTAGCCAGCGATCTGCAGAGAGACTATCCCCTTTCCTTTCCAGACCCCGCTGAGGGGTGCTCACTGCTTTTTCCATTATCATTAAACATAGGATACCTCGCATTTCCGTTTAAAATAAGTGAGTTGGAAAGTTGAAGCATTGAGTTTGTTGTGCCCACATCTGTGGGTCCCCACAAAAGCCAACAAAGGAGACCAGGTCCCCTATGCAAAAGCAAAGAGCCTATATTTTAATCAAGTTTGCAAACTCGGTCTCTCTGCATATTCAACATTTTAGAATATCCGGAGAGCCCCGAGCTCAATTAGAATTGGGTTTTTATAGTAGTAAAGGTGGGGATGAGGGGGTCTTCGAGGTTCAGGACCCCTGATTGGCTGACATTTGTCTAGGGGTGTCCTCATGAAGGGCTGGCAGGTGTTTCTATCTACAGTGCTTGAAATGCCAGGAATTTCCTTAGAATGGTCAGGTAATCTCAGCACCAACTGTTCTCAGAGGCAGGACGGCCCACGTGCTTTGAAGGAAAAATCTTGCAGATGAACCGACTCAGACGAGCATTCCTGTCTATCTAGCAGAAGAGCATCTTTTCGCCAGCCCAGGGAAGCTAGTCATGACCTCAGCATTACTTTCTATTTCATTTTCGCAGAACACTGACAGAGGTTCCATCTCCAGCCTTCAGACAGCTACTATGGCTTCCTGTTTCCTAGACTCTGGAATTGACTTTTTAGAAGAAAACTGAATCCTGGGGATTTTTTTTTTGTTGTTCCAGAAATTAGAAACCTCTCTGTGGAGCCAGTGGAGCATTGACCAACAACGCAGAGGTCGCAGGATGAGGGAACGTTTGCTCTGGAAGTGAACTTAAAAACTTAAACTTTTAATTATGGGAAGGTGTATTTGTCTGTATCTGGTACAGGAGCCCATGGAGGCCAGAGGTGTCTAGAGCCAAGCTGGAGTACCAGGTTTAAAAGAAGGAAGTTGTCAAAGCATTTGTGAACCCTATGGGTAGTAGGAAGTAAAGTGAATTCCAGTCTTCTACAAGAGCAGTATGTACTCCTAACAGCCAAGCCATTGCTCCAGCCCTCATTAACACATTGAAATAAACAACAACAACAAGAACAAAAAACCTTACCAAGCCTTCCAAAGGGATTTGGGCTGGGAGTGTGACTGGATTGGTAGAGTGCTTGGCTAGAATGCATGAGTCCCTGGGTTTAATCTCAGTACCACACAAATTGGGTAGAGCAAGTCCTGGCACTTGAGAGGTGGAGGCAGGAGGATCAGAAGTTTGTCATCAGGTTGAGGACCTAGCTTACTCAGTAGAGAGCTTATCATACAAGCATAAGGACCCGAGTTTGGACCACTGTCATCTACATAAAGCATTAAGCTTTTTAAAGATCAGTGCTGAGGAGGCCTGAGACACATGACTGGCCAGCCTACCTGGACAAATCAGTGATGGAGAAAGGTCATTGGTTAAAAAATAAAGAAACTGCTTGGCTGGCCCTCATAGGTTAAAACATAGGTGGGAGGAGTAAACAGAAAAGAATGCTGGGAGGAAGAGGAAGTGAGCTCAGACTCGACAGCTCTGCTCTCTGGAGCAGAGACACCATGCTCCCTTCTCCAGGGCAGACGCACGCACGATGAAGGTCCAACCCAGGATGGACGTAGGCTAGAATCTCCCTGGTAAGCCACCTCATGGGCTACAAAGATTATTAGAAATGGGCTAGTCCAGGTGTGAGAGTTAGCCTAGAAGAGGCTAGATAGAAATGGGCCAAGCAATGTTTAAATGAATATAGTTTGTGTGTTGTTATTTCGGGCATAAGCTAGCCAGGCGGCCAGGGTGCTGGGGACACAGCCCCACCGCTCATATTACAACAAATCAGCAAGCTCTAGAGTTGGTGAAAGTTCACATGCATGTGTATCTAGACATACACCACATGCGTACACAGATGTGCACATATGCCATTATATACCTATATATGTACAAATATATGCATGTACCCATATGCACCCAAGTGCACTTACACACACCCACTACACAACACAATACACCACTCACACACTCAGAATACCATGTGCACACATATACACTACACACTCCGGCAAACCACCATACACACACAGAAGAAACACTCTCTCCCCACACAACCCGCATACACAGAAGCTCGGAGATACCCTCTGCTGTATAGGAAGTTGGAGGACAGTTCGGGATGCGCAAGTCTTTGTTTTAAAATAAAATATTAAAGTGAAATAAAATAATTGGATTGGTTGTACATCTCAATGGGCCTCACTCTTCAGACACAGCTAGTGAAGTCAGTGCAGTCACCGAAACTGCAGGAAGGGTTTGGCTATGATATTTACAAACCCCATTTATATAAAAGCTAAATAAGCCAAACCCAACAAAAATGCCTGCCCAGTTTACCTAGGACTTTCCCGGCGGCTGAGAGAAGGAAAATGAAACTCCAGTGGAGCAACAGGCACTGCCTGCCGCTCACAGTTGCCTTTTTAATTGAATTCACGGAGAGCATCACCACAGAGTGCAAAAGGCTTTGTCCCTCGGAGGTCCAAGCTGCTCCAACATCATTAGCGTGCCATTACTGTCTGGTGAAACAGTGACTCTGACCCCAGCCTCTAAGCCTCATTCAGGCCACACAAAGACAGTGAAACTGGCTTGAGGCTCGCTTTCAAGGGACTCCATGGACAGATAAAAGGCAGTCTAAGCAGTGGCTTTTCCTTTCTTTCATTTATTATTATTGTGTGTGTGTTTGCATGATGTGTCACCAACAGTGCCACCGTGCACCTATGGAAGTCAAGGGACCGCTCAAATGGAGGTGGCCAGGCTTAGGCAGCCAGGGTCTTTGCCTTGACCTGCTGAGCCTTCTCACTGCCCTGCCTCGTTTTTCATCTGTGCTTGTTTGTTTGTTCTAATACAATAACTGTACTTGACAATGCGAGATCTTTATCAGACTCGAATTTAAGAAATTACTTGCAAGACTAGTGTAACTAGTCTGTATACGCGCAATGCATTTTAAAATCAGGAGTGGTGTTTCATGGGAAAGGGGTCTGAGCATGTACGGTGTGCAAATACACATGCTGGCTTTGCCAAAAACAATAGGCAATTATGAGAACTCTCTGGAAATACAAATGATAACTGCTCCCATCGAAGTCACTTTGCTATAGTAAATAGAAAGCAAGCGCCACCCTGACTTTAGTGCTGTAGAGCAGGAAGAGTAACGAGAATCAGGCTGAGAAAAAGATCCTTTTGTCCGAGACCAGTAACTCTAACTCCTCTGTCAGATCTCACACTTGGTTGAAAAGACTGCCAAGAGATGGGAATTGGTCTGTCTTTGTTTTGTTGTTGTTCTAGTTTTACCTAAACTCTAAACTTTTATGAAATGACAAAAACAAAAGTAACTAAAAGACTAATATCAGAGGCATTTAGATCCGAATTCTGCACCCTTCGGAAGTTGTAAATATTGACTTGGGAAAGTTCATTTCTAGATGCTATTTGTTTTGGGGTTGCTGGGATTTGAAGTTAGGGTTTCTCTAGTCCTCTGACCTACATTTTAGAAGGCAGAGTTCTCAGTGAGAGGCTCATGAGCATCGTGAGTTGGCCTGACGTGTTCTGGGTTCCCTTGTCAATGGCAATGTTGCCCCTCGGAGTCCTTAGGCCAGATGTGACAGGACTTTGTGACTCTATCAAATGTAAAAGAGCTGATGCTATCCCCAGCAGGAGAGTTGTTAGCTGTGCCAAACACATGAGTTTACTGTGTTAGCAATGTACGGTCTGTAGTCTTGTACGGTCTGTAGTCTAGCATTACCGTACTGTTCTGTAGCTATAGATTATTAACTTAATATAATCAATAAATGACTCATTGGGGTATGCACAGAGCACAAGATATACAAAGGATGAAACGAAGAAGACTGTGCACATCTGTGCTCCAACGACTTTTGGTCTACTTTCTCCAAAGAGAAAATATGAAGAGAAATCAAAACTGTAAGAAGTAACACACAGTTTGAAAAGAAGTGATAAAATTGGGTTAGTTTCATTGAGACACTATGGTAGCCTGAATTAAGGTTTGAGTCTACTGTAGTTTTATTTACATACTTTTAAAATGTTGTCTTCATCTTATCAACCTTCACATCAAATACAAACCACTAAAATATGTGGTGGTGGTGGTGGTGGTGGTGGTAAGATGTTATCTATGATCTTGGACACTTTCTGAGGGAAATGTGGTTAAACAGAAAGTGTGCGTTTTATATTTTAAAATGGCTAAATGGAAATGCTGGCCAACAAATATGTGGAATAATACATAAATCAAAACAAATAATCACATTTTAACCTCCATACGGTTTCCTAAGATGTAAAAACCATGGCCTGACTTTCAGATATTGTCTAAGAATTTATAAAGGCTCAAATGGTAACAGACTTTTAGGCTTTAAAAATTCTTATGCTAGTGAAAAAAAAAACAACACAAAACAAAACAGCACCATTTTTCACACATGCCCGTGTTGCCGTGGAACAGAGCCTGCCAGGTAAAATTAATTGTGTCACTGTATTATTTTCTAATTAAAATGGGCACAAACAAGTAAGAGGAAAGCCAAAAAAAAGTGAGAGAAATCTGGACCGCTAATTGTTTCTGGCTCCAACTAATTTTTAAATGTCTCAGGTTAAGAAGCGAGCATAGTCTAGTTCTAGTAGAAGCACATTCCTAGCCAGGCGACACAGCTGATGGCTGTAATCCCAGCGCTCTGGGGTTGGAGAAAGGAGAAATACCACGGCGTGAGGACAGCCTGGGCTACTTTGCAGTGGCCTCCAGGCCAGCCTGTAACTCCTGTCAGCTCTTGTCTCAAAAAACCAAAAACAATGCAATCTTTCTCTGCTAGTCACCAAATTAATGTTCCAGGCATCCATGAAGGATTCAAACAATCAAATTCCTGGAAACACACAGAAATGCTAATTTTTAAAGCTGTTTATTAACATAAAATGTTAAAATCTGATTGTGCCTCTCTTTTTTAAAAAATGGATCATCTATTTTAAATAACAGGGAGGATTCTGACCTGCAGTACTGTTTGTCAGCTAGTCGAATCATTTCTAATTGATTATCCTTAATTTTTAAATTCCCCAAAGGAGTACTGCTTCCCCCCCCCCCCATGTACTGAGAATGTTTAAATAACACTGGCTGTGTGCGACCGTGGGCCACCTTTTCTATGGCGGCTTTAACATCCCTTCAGGTTAATCAGCCAATATAACTAACACAAACATATTTGACATGCTGAAATGAGAAGGGACCCGACAGGCCCGTAATGTGTACACAGTGATTTTATGATTGCTCCCTAAGACCGAGCTCCTTTTGCCAGGGTCATACTTCAGATATGTTACCTGTATTGTTAGGTCCCACAAAGGAACACAGGGCTCATAGCAACAGAGGCAGAATAAATGTCTCCATGAGATTCCAAAAGCATTAGTCACTTGAAAGCCTCTGTGGTGAACAACAAAGCCGGGGCCAGCTCTGTCCTTTCTGATACACCGGAGGAAGGGCGCAGACAAAAGGCTGACTCTACAGTCTGATATTCCAGAGCAAATGACAACTTTTAAGACTCTCGCCCTGCTCTGAACTGCTCAAGAAACTATGAAAGTAATTTCCAAAGCTCTTGGCTTGATGCTGCTTCTTTTCCTAAAAGAAGGAGAGGTCCGGGGTCTTTGATTAAAGAAGGGTGTGATCACTCTTTCCGACTCTGATTTCACCTCAAAGGGGACCTGAGGTTTCTTTATAGCAGGCTGACTCTCTCACTTCAAACCAGAAGCAGAAGAGGGGGGAAAAAAATAGTCAAGTCAGTTTGAGGAGCCTCTCCCAAAAGGCTCGGAACATCAAGGGTATTTACAGGTGTTAAACCCAACCTTTAAAAACAGAAATTGCCAGCCCCTCTGACACAGCATGTGAGGCGGGGAGTCTCGGCCTCCCGGTCTCTCTGGTGTGACAGTGCATCCTCGGATATGTGTGAAATAACTGAGCCACTAAGGACTGTTTCTGGCGCCATCACTGCTTTTCACCCGGATGTTCTGATTTATAATGTAAGTGGATGGCTTTTAGATAAATAAAT
>NW_004949105.1:9125272-9129767 GCF_000317375.1 Microtus ochrogaster | reverse complement strand
AGTGTGTGTGTGTGTGTGTGTGTGTGTGTGTGTGTGTGATGTGTTGCGTGTGTGAAGAGTCCAAGGCGACAATTAGCATCCTGTCCTGCCCAGGGATGCGCGGGGCCGCAGCGCCCAGTTGGATGCCCAGAGGGAAAAGCAGGAGGGTGTTCATTGATGAGCGCGCTGGGTGGGACCGCAGAAAGGGTTGAGTGCATAGCGCTGCCAGGCCCGCTCACATTCGCGAGCCAGTAAGCCTGTCCAACTAATCGCCCGGTTTGTTTGCACAGCTTTGCTGGAGCATTTGCAGGGATGCAACCCCAGCTCCCCGCAGAGCCTGAGAGAGAGTGACCAGCCAAGATACCAGCGGGACCAGGATTCACCTGCACGCCCAGATACGGGCAGAAAAAACATACCATGGTTTGTCCAAACATCCCTGGGTGCTGCGGACTGGCTGTCCCCGTGGTCCTCCCCTGGCTTCGCTGCCAGGGGACATCGGCCAGGTTTATCTAAAGGCTGAGATACACTCTTTGAAGTTGGCAGCCAGGGCCTGCTGTGACCCAGGGAGGGACCTCGAGGATTCCCCGGGGAACCAAGCTCTCTACCTGGAAATGCTTGGCAGACACATGCAATCAGGTTCCCACAGCCGTCAGCCTCAGTCAGCACCTGGTCGGTGGAGTGACTCAGAAATCAGGAGCGAGGAGGGGCTTCAGGCTTTCTTAACCCACCGCCCATACATAAGTCACGTGATTCGCCAAAGCTCGAGCCTGCTCAGAACCTCACGCAGGAGCTGTCTGCCTTTGTCTCCCGTTCCTTATCTTACAGAACCAGCACCGGGAGGGACAGCCTTTGGCTTCCCAGATCACCCCCTTCCCCAGCAGCAGCCTGGGTGATAACGTTTTTGATTAAGCTCGGGATCTTTGGCACACATCAGCAACAACTAATTATGAAAGATCTAATAATATATCCCCGTGTTTCTGTGACAACCGCTGGCATCTCCACTGAGCATCCTCCAAGCCATTGGAAGGGAAGCAGACACTGACACCACACACTGCCGCACAGGGAGGGGTCTGGGCCTAGAACCTTCTACAATGGAAGCTGAGGAAGCCACCCAGCTCCTGCGAGAGCAAGCCAAGCAAAACACAAAAGTGATTTTAATTTTTTTATTATTTTTTGTTAAGCTAAGAGGAAAATTAAGTGTTGTTTGGCAATTAAAATAAGTGGGATGAAGTATCATCTCATTAACATTCCTCCAGTGGCAAAGAATGTTCAAACCCTGAGACCCTGCGGTAAGATGCCTAGCTACAGCTGCTTTATGTATAGCTAAAAATACATTCGATGACACCTTCACGGGCAGGAGAAAGCACACCTTTTCTCTATACATATGGAAATAAGCTCTCTCCCACGACACCTGGAACAATGGTGGCAAAATCTATATCAAAAAAGATAAAACCTGCACGACTTTTCCTTTGTGCCCAAGATGCTTGCGGCAGTCCTGAGTTCATGGATTGGACCATGGTGCAATTTAGAACAGATTATTCTTGGTCTTCAACACACCGCCTCCCCCAGGTGGGCATCCTGCCTGTGTGTGCCTTGCATAAAGGGGGGTCCTTCACAGAGGAAGTTGCCACCACCATGTACACTTGACATAGAAGTGTGTGTGTGGGGGGGTGGAGTTGTGTCCCTGAAACAAAATACAAGGCAACAAAGGCTCTGGCCACAGCGTCCTACTAGGACTTCATGCTCTGTCCTTGGGACCATGGTACAATTTTGTCCTCTGAAATCCTTCAGAATACTTGTTTCCAGAAGAACAAGCGTGGAGGGCAGCCAGGAGAGTCTCTCAGCCTCTGAGACTTTTCCTCCAGCTGCCTAGACTGCTGGCTTACCACGCGAGAGAACTGCTATGCCCTTGTCTGTCCCCAGCCACACCAGGCTGGTAACTTTTGGTGTGAGTAAACACAACAGATTACACGGCAGTTGGAGGAAGCTGCCCCACTCTGGTGTCAGCCGTGGAGGCCATTCTCTGGCCGTGTAGCCAGGCTGTGTGTCTTTTCCTTTCCACCCCAGACTCCCAATCCTGAGGCTAGGGCAGGTAGGCCAAAGGCCTTGTCTGGTGTGTACAAGGCCCTAGCTCCCACCCCAGTACAGAGAAAGGGGGATCCTGTCCCAGCCCTCAAGTTTTATTTCATTTTCCCTGGCCTTTCATTTTGTCGTTATCTCTCTCCGTGATCTTCCCTCCATTGAACAAAGAGCTGAAATTCTCTGCACTTCACCGGTCAGAACTGCACTTGGTAAAGTCAGGCTTTCTTGCTTTCCCCCTGATAGATGAACTGTTTCTAGCTAGGAAACTGTCTTTAAATTCCTGACTAATTCCCGAGGTGAACCGGGACTCTTCTTCTTCCCTTGGTGGGCTCACAGTCCATCACCCGTGCAGGCCAGCAGGCAATGGCCACCCAGAGTCTCCAGCGTGCCCCTGACAACACAACAGACATCACTTCTGTGATCAAGGGCAGGCATCTCTCATCTGGACCTGTGCGGAGCGGGTGGCTGGTCTGCAGGAAGTGCCTTCGAAAAGGAGCTAATCATATCATTCAAATTTCCTGTTGTTTTGTTTCTCTCTGCCTGATAAGCCTTTATCAGACGAAAATGAAAGTTCTCTCTGATCTGGAGTTAGGTAGACATACACATACCTTTGATAGCTCCCCTCCTGGGAAGCAGGGGAGGCTAATTGATAAAGTACCAAAACCCCAAACTGGAGCCCTGAAGTCTAGACGTGGTGTGAGCCGACAAACTAACCTGATGGCTTAACTTTGACACTCACTTTAGACAAGAGGGTCCGAAGTTTACAGCCCTGGGATTCCTTAACTACCTGGTAAACTGAGGCAAAACAGAAGGCTACAGGGAAAGTTCTGGTTAGTGTCCCTAAGAACACTTCTGAGAACTGTCTGAAAAATTAGAAATTTAAATTAAATTTAAATTTACTTAAAAAATAAACTAGTGTATACATATCTTTCCCATCTAAGAACTTCTTTTAGCAGACAATTCATAAATTTTGCAATTACCTATCAAAAAAACTGAGAGCCACAACTAAGATAAAAATCATCAAACATTTGGGGTATGGTTTGTCAGTTTCTTGCACAATTATATATATATATATATTTAAGGTTTTAAACATATATATATATGTATATATATATATGTTTAAAACCTTAAATTTTTTTTACTTGCTCATCTATTGCGTGTTTCTCTGTGTGCAAGTTTAAGAGCACATTCCCAGGCACACCTGTGGAAGTCAGAGACAGCATGCAGGAGTTGGTTCTCCCACCATTGGGATGGTGGGGATCAAATTCAGGTTGTCTGTCTTGGTGCAAACACCTTTATCCACTGAATCATCTTTCTGGCCTCAGTTACAAACTGTGTTATCTTTTGATCTGGTGTTTGGGCTCCGGCTATAACTTGCACCCTCACAGAACATGAGCAGAACTATTTTACAGCAGCAATGTTCTCCAGAATTGCCAGAACGTGAAAGAAATCCAGATACCCTGCTGTCAGTGAGTAGGTAGACAAGGGGTGCTGTGTGCAGACAATGGAGCGTCATTTAGCAATAAAAAGAGAAAGGAGCTCACCAGCCACAAAAAGACGCGGAGGGACTGCGGTGCGCATCGCTGAATGCAAAAGGCATTCTGGAAAGAGAGCATGCTGTGCTTTTCCTTTACATGGTCTAGAAAAGGCAAAGTGATTGGGGCAATAAAAAGTCTATTTTTCCCGTGGTGCAAGGTGCTGGGGTGGAGGATGAATGGGTGAATAACGGGGATCTTTCAGGCGATAGGGTGGACAGAAAAGTGATGGATACGTGATGGTACACATCTGTCAAGGCCCTCAGAGTGCACGCAGGCTGGAGGCTAAGGCAAACAACATAACCACGGTGCATCAACACTGACTGGTCACAGGTAGAATACACACAACTGGAACACACAACCTTCATAGTAAGAGAAATGGTGAGGAGGGAAGGGGTGGGGACTGGAAAGTCAAATCCCAAGTAAGCTGTTTGCGTCACACATTTGACCCTCCCGCCCCAGAACCTGTGCAAAAGCTGAGCGCGGTACTGCACACCTGTTATCCCGTGTGTCTGTGTCGTCTCCAGAACCTCAAGAGTAGGCCAGCCTGGCTTATGTAGCAACAAAGAAATCTGTCCCAAGCAAAGGGGGAAAGTGAGAACGGATGCCCAAGTCTGAGCTCTGACCCCCTGCATACATCATGACACATAGGTACATACAGCCACACACAGATGGGACACCCACAGTTCTCTCTCTCTCCTTTGTCTGTCTTTCTCTCCCTCCTTTTCTCTGTCTGTCTCTCCTCTGTCTCTTTGTGTCTGCCACTTTCTCATCTCTGTCTGTGTCTGTCTCTCATCTCTCTGTCTCTGTCTCTATGTGTCTCTGTTTTTTCTATCTTTCTCCATCTGTGTCCTCTCTCTCTCTCTCTCTCTCTCTCTCTCTCTCTCTCTCTCTCTCTC
>NW_004949105.1:9113488-9125172 GCF_000317375.1 Microtus ochrogaster | reverse complement strand
TCTCTCTCTCTCTCTCTCTCTCTCTCTCTCTCACACACACACACACACACACACACACACACACACACACACACACGCCTATCTATCCTTTTAAGAAGACACACTAAAGACGCACAAGGTAACTGGCTACGCAAGCATCAAACACCCCTTCAGCGGCTGAGCACATTTTGTGTATTTACTGTTCAGACTGAAAATTATAGACTAATTTCTTTTTCAGTCACAGACTCTTTTAGCATTCATTCTGGGGAGATTATAACATTTATCTCCAAACATTTTATTCTTAGAATAAAAAATGGAAGCTGTGTTTGAGCATCCCACTTTGCTGCCCCAGCGTAGCCCAGCCAGCGATCCTTCCCCCTCGGCCCTGTTAAATCAGCCCTGCTGTGACAGCTTATTACTTTGTAGACACAACCTTACCAAGAATGCTCTTAACCCTATCGTCCTCTGTGGTGATGCATTATCACTCATTTCTCCAGACTGACCTCTCGTTACCCTTAATCAGTGAGTCCTGTGGGCCAGTCTGCTGCTGGATCATCAAAAGGCAGTTTATGCTAGGAACCCTCTCTGGGCACAGGATAGCCGGGCAGAGCCATCTCAAAGGCTGTGTCCTTGACATGGGTGCCGCTTGCTGCTACTATTACAAGTTGGAAAGGAAGAAGCTAAATACTCATGGAATTTTCACTTTTTCTCATTTAAGTTAAAATTTTTGGAAAAAAAATTAAAAAAAAAAAGATTGACAACGGTTTCCTGTATAACCCTTGACCACCGTATGCAGCTTATTGTAATTAAATGAGGTAATTTTCTCATTTCCTGTTGCAAAAAGGGAAATCCCGCTTTAAAACAAAACACACCCAGGACTGACATGGACCAGCTAGAGATGCACCGGACACCTTGAGTGTATAGCTCATGGGATCAACGCAAGACAGTAGACACAGAGCTAATGGCCGAGGAGATGGGGCAGAGAAACAGGAAGATTTCTACGTACTTAATGTTAGCCGGTAAGCTGTCATGGGAATGTGTCCCTCAAAGGTTTGTGTGGAAAACCTAGGTCCCGGTGCCAACGTGGCATCTAATGAGAGTCGTTAGTGGCAAGAACCAAGGGGAAGGACAGATGAACAGCCAAGGTGATGTGCAAGTTACCTTCCTCCTCGCTGTGAACATACATCCAGGAGGCAACTTAAAGGAAAGATTTGAAAAGACAAAGTCACGGTGTGTGGGCGGGGAAGCATGCCGGGATGGGGCCGTGGGAGTGTGGGGCTGGTAGTCCAGGTATCTCCATGGATCAGAAAGCAAAGGTCGTTAAACCTTTGTACCGCCCCCTAGTGGCTGCCCCCAAAAGCTTCACAAGTGGAGGATCAAACACAGAACACGTGAGCTTGTGGGAACATTTCACTTTAAATCCACGGTGTCGGAGGAGTACAAAGGTGTGGTCAGCTCTCTCTCTCTCTCTGTCTCTCTCTCTGTCTCTGTCTCTCTCTCTCTCTCTCTCTCTCTCTCTCTCTCTCTCTCTCTCTCTCTCTCTCTCCCCCCTTTCGTGCCCCCCATTCATAGCTCTAGAAACTGTGAAGAGGAAACCTCCAACTCCCTGTTCTTACCCAGTCTCAAGTACTCTGTCATCCTAGCGATATTTTTAAAGACACTGCCAGTATAGCGGAAATCCATTAACATTTTCTGATCTGTTTTATTTGTAACTTTGGTCTATATGAGAGTGCATGCATCTATGTATATGTTATATGTCTGCCTAGTGCGCAGGAGGTCAGAAGACAAAGTCAGATCACCTAGAACTGGAAGTACAGGTCGTGGAGATCCACCACGCAGGCGCCGGGAATGGAACCAGGGTCCTCCACAAGAACAATAGTGCTCTTGACTACTGGACCATCTCTGTGGCCTCCGCTTACAGATATTTATCCTCTTCAGCATAAGAATTGTTCTGGAATGCTTGGAAACAGGAACCCCATCAATTATTTTTACCGACGCAATCAGAATCTACTGTCTGAAGACCCAAAGGTTCTCCAGTCTTCTGGCAGCCAACACAATGGCTCAAGGCCGCTTCTCATCACAATCGGCCCTAAACTCAGTCACTGGGCTTGGGGCACATGCACTGGAGTCAGGGGTACATGCACTGGGGTGAGACACACACACATTGGTGTTGGGGGACACACTGGGTTCAGGGGCACATGCGTTGGGTTCAGGATCACATGTACTGGGGTGACACACACATACTGGTATTGGGGCACACACACTGGGGTTTATTGACAAATGCACTGGGGTGAGACACACACACACACACACACACACTGGTGTCAGGGTACACACGGAGGTCAAGGTACATGAACTGGGGCCAGAGGCACACTGATCTGACAAGGTCTGCCATCTCACTAGCGTAGGAAGCAATGGCTTTGACTTGTTTAATCCTCTTTATTTGGTTATTTCATTTGAGAGTCAGTGCAGAAGTCAGCCAGCGTGTGGCCCTGAGCATGGATCCACTGTGCACTGGTCAGTCACAGCCCTGGGCTGTCCACAAAATGAACTCCATGCTTCTCTCTGGACTCAAAGGGCCCTTGGGGAAAAATGGGTGTAACAAAAAGCAGCTTCTACAGAGACAGTAAGAGAACTGAGGGCAGACTACACACTCACGTCTTTCCTGGACCCACGAACTCCTCAGGCCGCTTGCCGCTAGCTCCCTGGCAGCTCTAGTCCCTAGCAGCTGTCCTCAACCCCTGCACCTTTCCGGAGACTGAGTTACTTTTCAAAGTGACTACAGTCACCTCAAGAATTCTCAACACAGGCTGGAGAGATGGCTCAGTGGTAAGGAACACGAACACAGATTGCTCTTCTGGACGACCAGTGTCGGGCAGCTGCTGTGGAGCAATCTTTGCAAGGTGTGAAGATGTGTTGCTCTCATTGTTAATTTTAAAAAAAAAGCTGATTGGTCCATGGCTAGGCAGGATTTTCAGTGCAGAGAGAATGTTGGGGAGAAGGAGGGTGGCGCCAGACATGGAGAGGAAACAGGAGGTGCAAGATGAGAGGTAATGCCATATGGCAGAATGTAAATGAACAGAAATGGGCTAATTTAAGTTGTAAGACCTAGTTAATAATAAGCCTGAGCTATTGGCTGCTTATTATAATATATTAAGCCTCTGTGTGATTATTTGGGAGTGGCTGCCGGGATACAGAGAAAGGCATACAGGCAGCTCACAACCACCTGTTACACCCACTCCAGAAGATCATACAGAGACATCCAAACAGATATACACATGCATACATGCATGTCATTAAAAAATGTGGTTTTTTTTGTTTTGTTTTGTTTTGTTTTGTTTTTAGAATTTCAAATGCTGTGTCTCTTTGCATCCTAAGCACCACTGTCCTTCTGGGATGGTTTGTTCCCACTTGAGGATAATCAAGTATTTTAAAGACTAAAGAATAACTCGAGTTATTTAAAGAATTGCTAAAATAACTTGAATACTTAGCTTTTAATTTTTATCTATGTATATTTTTATAGGAGTGAGCATGGGCAGCGGTCAGAAAGGAGCTCAAGAGCAGGGGGAAAGGAGACTTTGCCAGGGGGAGGGATAAGAACATGTGAAAGTGGATGGGGGGATACGAGAGGAAAACACGGGTCACGACAACGAGAGAGGGGAGGTGGGGGGGGATCAGTCAGAACTGAGTGTGCATGAAATGTCCATATGGATCCCATTACTCTGAATGTTAATTTTGTAATTTTTTAAAAAAAGGGATTCCCATTCTGAGCCCTGACTACTGTGTGCACTGCTGAGCATGGTGCTGGTCACACGATGTGCCATGCAGGACCCAGGGCACACCTTATCTTCCTCTAACAGACAGCTGTGAATGGTACCCTCATTCACACAGCCCCTTCCTCCAAGACCTCTGTGCTCACCTTCCAGGCTCTGCTGTCAGGTCAGCCAATTTAATCCCTCCCAGAGCAGGCAAGATGTATATGACCTTCTGGGGCAAGGTTCAGCCCCTCCATGCCCTCTTCCCTGCTGCCTTCACAGCCTCCCAAAACTGAGTTGGCAGGGCCCGATGAGTCACCATGAGAGAACAGCTGTCCCAAAACATAACAAAAAACCAGCCAAGCCCAGGCAGGGAAGAGGATGCACTTTGCACTGCCATACAGCCCAAGTTCTGTGCTGCCTGTTCCTATGGCAGAACCACCAAAGCTGACTACCAGAGACGCCAGGGCAGGTTCTTGTGTCCTTACCACCTCATCTTGAGCATCCCCCTCCATTTGACTGTTCATGTATAAGGCCTTCAAGGAGGTACCTAAAACGAGACCATTATTATGGAGTCTTAAGCCACAGGAATGGTGTTATTATGAGAAAAGAGATCAAGGGTGAGGGAACAAAGCCAACAGGAGGAAACCTACATGAGTCAGGAGCAAAGCTCTGGGAGAAACCACTGCCCACAGCTAGATCATAGACTTCTACCTCAGAACCGGGTTAACATTGTTAGCTTCTTCCCCCCGCCCCACAGCACAAGCTAACTAATAGTATATAGACATCTGATTGCTCTAGACATCGCTAAAACCCCAGGCAAGAAAAATGTAATAACCAAACCCCAGCACATCTCCCATCCATCCAGAAGGCTGTGAAATCAAGGGTATGACCCGCGTCAGTGGGAAGCTCCCACAGTCCTGACACTGGGCATTCACAGCGGGTGTCACAGCCTGTGTATCTGACTCAGCTCCCTGCCAAGGTGTGTTGGGTAAACCCTTCATGCCAGGGAAGATGCTCACTCCTGTGGGAATGCCTATAAAGACAACGAAAGCAGCTGCACACAAAGCTGTTTTTCTTTGGAAGAAGACTAAAGAGCCGTGACTAATACTTTCTAGGGTGTCTTGTCTCTTTAACCCTCTCTTGTTTATTATTTGTGCTAATTCCCCTCCACGCCTCCACTTCCATGTAACAAGGAAGGACAGAGGTTATATGCTTGTCTTATAGGCCTTCCAGCAAAGTAGACAGTCAGCTAAAGACCTGGGAGACAAACTGAGGCAGAACAGAGGGTGCCAAGGAGAGAACTGGGCTGTCTCAGCCCCGAGGCTTCTGGAGAAATAGAACAAGGTAGCTTCTGCTGGGGAGAGTGATAAAAGGGCCATGGGTCTGATGCCTCTGGGGAAAGTACCTGAGAAGCAGAATCCACAGAAAGCAGTTTCAGAAATAATCACAGAAGTTCAAGCCCTGCAGCAAAATTTGGTGATCATTTCTCAGAGGGAATTTAGTAAAACCCAACATCAGAGAAAACAGAACCTCCCAAGGAATTTGACATCCTAAAAACCTCATGAAGACTTAGGAAAACATTGAAATACCAATGATCAGCTTTGAATGGTCTCAGGGACAACATCTGTTGGTAAAGAAATCATTAAAATAACAAAGAAATAATGATCTATCAAGTAAGGCAGAGTGATGACAAAGGATGGCTCAGGGGCCAAGGAGCGAGCTCCCTGCAGCAGCTTCCTGGAGAGCAGAGTTTGGGGCTGTTCTCAGAGACACTAAGAGGGGGAAAGACTGGCAAAAGAAAAAGAAAGTCCTTGACGCATGCCTGAAAGGGATCCGAGAGGCAGAGGTGGCAAAAGATGGTGGTGGAGGGGAGTAAAACCGAGGGTGGAGAAATCTGTGCTCCAGAATTCCCACGGCCCGTCCCAGGAGGAGGCAGAAGAAAGGAGAGCTTTGGGGTTTGGGCTCAAGGACTAAACTTCTCAGGACATAACAGGCTGAGGACAGAAGACAGACAGAGGGAGGACTCTTCAGTCACCATGACTGGTAGCACAGTGTCAGATACAGCCACAAGACTGAACTGTTCCTTCCAGAAGCCCACACAATCCTCTGGAAATCAAGACCCGGCACTATTCCCCACAGCCCTGACCTGGGGCCAGCACCTCCGGGGCCTTGAAGAGCCTGGTAGTCTCAAGTACCCCATAAACAGTAATGAGGTGGGACTGTGTGACCAGGGACAGACGAAGGAGCCCGCTGCACATAGCCCGTGTGGGAAAAGCCACCACACAATCTGCCTCCGGGATCTCCAAGTACAAGCAGCCCTTGATATAAGTGATGAGACGGTCCCTGGACTTGTCCCGAGTACACGGTGACTGGAGCATGAGTTTCCTATTAGCACATTCTGTTGTCTGTCCTTCACAGGATTTTGTTTGTCTGGCTCTTTGTTTTTTTGAGACATGGTCTCACACTGTAGGCTGGCTTTGAACTCACAGCAATCCTCCTGCCTTAGCCTCCTGAGTTCTGGAGAGACAGCTGTATACCACCATGCCAATTTTTATTGTTCATCCTTCAATAAAAATGTGAGTGTTGTTGGCACAGCCTCACTGAAATCTCATCATCCGATGTCTAGAATTCCTTCCTAAAAATGTCACATAGCCACAAGCCTCAATCACTCCCATGGCCCCCATCTCTGAGATCCCAAATAGGCTAGCGTTCCTATAGCTTCAGAATAAGTCACCATAACATAGTGGGTGTGCAGACACGGTCCAAAGACAGAAGAATGTCAGGGCACAGTAAAAAAAAAAAAAACCCACGGGGGGTTGGTGAAAAGCTGCAGACTGGGGGTGTGACATCCCTTCTCGTTAAGGGCAGGTATGGTCCACACGGGAGTTACTTTGCTGCAATTGGTATTCTCTAAAACGAAGCTTACCCTTTTATACCATTGGCTGCTCTGAAACAGATTATAAGTGGTTATTATGAATGCAGTAGAAAACGATGCATCCGATATCTGTGTGAGAGGCAGAGCCAGCTCACTGCCCATGCTGAGCCACAGGTGCCCACTGAATACCCAGGAAGACCCTTCGCCATGAGGCAAGGCTTAGCCGTACGCCCTCCTCAACCCTTGGTGTACTTCTGCCTGGTTTTGGTTGCTGGATACAAGCCTTCTTCTACTGTGCACCCAGTCCTCCTGTGAGAGCACAGCCACCCACAGAATTGGCCTCACACCAGGCTCCACCTCCAGAACAGGGCAGGCCCCATAGAGGGGACTTGCTGGGAAGAGGGGCAGAATGTAGTTACTGGGGCAAACAGTGTTTGTTGCAGGTGTCTGACATCACTGCTTGAAAGATTTACATTCTGAATTTTACCTGCTTGTTATTTACATTATATTATTGTTTTTAAAGGGGCACCTAGATCATGGTAGACATTGGATTGCGGGCCCAGTGTTTCATTTTCACAAAACACCAACCGGGTTATATTTTGAATGCTGACTTTTTCTCCCCATAAGTAGGAAAAGTGTGACCACCCTTATCTCCTCAGAACACAGGAGTTTCAAACAAAATGCTCAATTCAGTTGAAAACTCGGTAGAAATATAAATTTCTGTGGTGTCTTCCATGATGGTCAATCTTCATTATTGGCTTGGCTAGGTTTAGGATCACCACGAAAACTCTGTGTCTACATGAGAGTTTCCAGGGAGATCTTACCGAGGAGAGAAACCCCACCTGAAAGGTGGGTGGTACCAACCTTGTGGGCAGGAGTCCTGGTCTGAGCCCTGGCGTTAACCTCTGCCTACTTATTGACTGTGAGTGTTAGCAGCTGCTTTACACCTCTGTCACCATGCCCTGCCCATGGTGGAGGACTGTACCCACAAACAGTGAACCAAAACCCTCCTTCCCTTAAGTTGCTCTTTTCCCAGGTACTTTACCATAGCAAGAAGAAAGATAATATAATCCTCGATGTCGTCTTGGCTCTGAAACATGAAGAAGTGGGGTGCTCAGGTGGCCCTCTGCAGGGGCCTTGATACAATCAGTTCTATTTTCCCTAACAAAACAGATGCCAAGCCCGGGTACCTCGAAACATGATCATTGCTTCCTGATGTAGCTTGTTCAGCTGAAGTCTGGTATCCTCCTTGTTCCTTTGCAGGGACCTAAGGCCACACTCTTCCCCCATGCTGTGCTCTGGCTTCATAAACAAAGCCATTCCCCTGTGAATGTACCACAGCCTGGGCTCCAAAAGCCGGCCTGTGCCGCTGCTTCCATCTGAGAAGGCTTGGTGATGAAAGCAGCATTGGGCACCTCCAAGAACACACTCCTCCACAGTGAGACGCTTCCAAATAGCATGAATGTTAGGAGAGATAAATACACTGTCAGATGTGACATCCTCCCGGCTCCTTCACAGAGAATTATCGAGAACATGAAATTGCCCTCCAAAGATGTCTGTTTTGTGATGTGATAATCATTACCTAAATATTACACACCAGAGACATGTGTTATTAAAGAGAGGCTGAAACCACTTATGAAATATCAGCTGCATTTTACTTAAGCTTTTTGGACCTAATTCATAAAAATTAATACATGGTTTATAAGAATGATTCCCTGGTCCTTAATAGAGTACTTCTGCAATTCATTAAATTCTTTAATCCCAGCACCCCTGACCAAGTGAATTTTATTTCTAGCCCTGTAGGAGAACAAAAAGACCAAAGTTCAGTGAGCAGAGGAAACACCCAAGCTGGCAGCAAGGCCCCCCTTGTCCAAGAGTCTGCAAGGAAGTACACAAGCTCAGCCGAAGGGACAGAATGAGACAAAAGTCAGATGTTTTGTTTTCCGAATGTGTTTTGCTGCTGTAGGGTAAACAGCATACCTGTGTCCCTACTCACAAGCATGCACACATGCAGGCACACACTTTTTAAAAGGAAATGTTAATCTTTGGGGAATTTCTCTGAGAATCCTTGGGTCCTGTCTGAGGTTGACAACAAGATTTGTGAAGTATCAGCAGCATCTCCACACGCTTTCTCTTTGAGTTCCCCACTACCGAGAAACATCTCTGGATCTCTGGATAGCAGACTCCAGACATGTGGTCCACAGAGGTCAGTCAACAGGGCCTTGAAGTCTACAGGAGGATGACCTGGGACAATGCACCCATTTTGTTTCTTTTCCAACCACCATGCAGCCATTGTTTTATTGATGCACACCAATCCACACCTGTCTCATCTCTGAACTGCGATACTGAGGACACAACAGGCTACCTATCCATTGGCCGCTTTGGCCCAGGAGTTAAGCGCTGTGTTCACCACATGCTAGGACAATCGGTATTTTCAACTTTCGAGCCAATGTATTGTTCTGAATACACAATTTTCCACAGAGGGTGGCTAATGTCAGTGCAAGTCACAACACAGTTATTGATTTTCCACTGAAAACGGGACTTGAAAACTGAGGGAATAATCTTTTACATAAACACTTGCATTACCCCAAGGAATCGGGCTCCATGTGTGTGTCTGTCTTCTGTTCTCCTCTGTGGGCTGTAAATAGGGCTGGCAGGAGCCCAGAAAACACATGTGAGCACATCCCACCAGGAGGGAAAGGACATGGGCTCCACCAGCAGCTGGGGCCTGTCCAGCGACAGCCATGTTTACTCTCAGTCAGTTCCTTAACATTGGTGTCGATGTTGGAGAAACGGCATGGAACAGGATAGCCTTGAGCTTCCTTCTAGATAAATGACCCTCTGATGTAGAGCATCTTCCCCCTAAGAGACACTCTGAGAAAAACGAAGGTCACACAACGCCTGGAGTCTGACATTAGGGATGTCAGCAAACAGAGACTGTGTCCTGAAGTTAACAAGACAGGCAGCCCATAATGAACCTGACTTCCCAATCTACCTGTAGAGGAGCAAGCACCTTTATTGTCTTGGGGAAAGGTTATAGCCCCCTTCCCATTCTTGTCAGCAGTGGGAGCAAGGAAGGGTCTCTTGCCAACCAAGCAAAGTTTACAAAAGCAAGTTCATCTGAACCCGGAAATACACCCACTGTGGGGTTCAGTCATCTATCTCCTGGTTATTTACTCCCGAGAAATAAAAAGTTCCTTCAAACACAAGTGTGGGCACAAACGTGTGCAGGGCATCAGCTCCCAATCACCACCACGGAAGGCAGCCCTGGTCTGCTCCAGCTGAGGACAAGCCACTGAGGCTCCACAGAGCTGAATACTACCCGAGCAAGAAGGCTGAGCTCAGTACAGAAGCCACCTGCCTTCTCTGTTCTCCTCCCTCTGCTCAGCCTTCTCCAGCAGGAAAGCTCACACAGCCATACCCTGTGGCCAGTCAGTGGACAGCTGCTACTGTGAACATGTCCGTTGTGAGAATTTGGTGGGGTGTGAGAGTTCGGCATATCGGCGGAGGGAAAGGGCACACGCAGGTGTGTCCATGCACTAGAATTCATAGACTAAAAAAAAACACCATCTACCAATTTAAAAAATTAAATTAAAAAAAAAACAGCTGTGCCTGCATATTAAAAGGGGTCCCATAATGCGCCCCAATGCGAAATTTCACCAATGGGAAGTTCAAAGCTGAGTGTGTCCAACGCTAGTTTCTGAGGCAGCTCTCTCTCTCTTCCCGTCCGTTTCTCGTGGTCCACGCAGGAATCCCGCCCTTCGTTCAATGATCTCAGCCTCCTCCCGCTAGAAACTAATATATTTGCTTTTAAAATATGTTAAATAATTGATTGTTTGATTTAGCTCTCTGCACACACTTCATAAAGGAGTAACATTTTAAGCTATTAACAGTCATTTGCACCTCGCCGGGAAGAATTTAAACGATTATCCTCACAAGCTCCAATAGCAGTAGAAGTTCTTGAATAAATGAAAGGAATGGTTTCAAGATGCGACACAACAGTGGATGGGATCAGGAGTCTTCAGGGTTGAGCCAAGAGGAAGAGAAGAAACACTGGAGCTTAAGCTGTGGTCGGAACAGACTTACTTCAGGTAACCCTAAACTGGCACAGGGGCACAGGCCTGTTATCCCGGGACTGCAGTTCATGGCCAGCCTGAGCAACACAGTGAAACCCTATGTCAAAAAAAAAAATGCAAATATCAAAGCAAAAAGGGAAATCACCCCAAGTGGGGTGACCAACACTCTTTGGGCAGAATTATATATTGACCAATATAACTAATCACTGGTCTGTATTTACCAAACACCCAAACTAATATCTTTAACCAACTCCATCTTTAGGATCTGTGACTCTGTAGCTTTGGGAATGATGAGCAATCTGCAGAGAAACTTGGCTCCTAGGGTTAGCTCTTCAAAACCTGGGAGAAAAAAAAAATAAAAACACACACACACACAAAACAAGGGGCCGCGTGTTTCCAGGGACTTTATACAGTAAGTTAGGAAAACAGCCATGATGATATGCCCAGTGATAAATTTGTCAGGCCTGACTTCCCATCATTGCTGCCACCATGAAGGCCCATATATTTCTACACAGTGTGACCGCCAAGTTCTCAGGCCGTGGTTAGTTTCCAAGGCAGCGCTATCCTGCCAGACCACCTGTGGCCACCTAACAAAAGGCTCAGAGTGGGCTGCTTCTTCTCTTTGTTATTATGTAGATTGTCTGGGAAGAGGGTGGATTCCAAGACGGTGACAGAGTTGCAGGTCTGACTGTCCCTGTCCCCCGGAAAGAGAATATTAATGAGCTTCCATCTTGGTTTACCTGGGGGAATAAAAGGTGTTTGAATAATAACCGCGGGTGATCTTCAGGAATGAATGAAGCCTGAGACTCCCTTCTGATATTGCTGTAGGAACTGTGTCTCATTATTTCCCCGTGCCTCAGCACTGGTCCAGTTATGGAAAAGTAGCTTTATGTTGGGGCATCGGACCCCAACACCGCCATCATCCTCTTCTTCTTCTTCTTCTTCTTCTTCTTCTTCTTCTTCTTCTTCTTCTTCTTCTTCTTCTTCTTCTTCTTC
>NW_004949105.1:9099395-9113388 GCF_000317375.1 Microtus ochrogaster | reverse complement strand
CCTCCTCTTCTTTTTTAGTGCCAACATTTTATTCTCTTTAGAAGACTAGCATGCCATTGGCAGAGATATGCCATGAGTGTAAGTCCCTGCAGAAGTCCAAAAGGGTTTTAGGGTCCCCTAGAGCTGAAGTTACAGGTAACTGTGTGTGGCCACATGTGGGTGCTAAGAACTGATCTCAGGTCTTCTGGAAGAGCAGCAAGCAATCTTAATTGCTTAACCATCTTTCCAGACCTCTAAGAAATGTGGGGGAAAATAGGATTTATTTATTTCTTATGTATACAGAGTTCCTGAATGACAGAAGTGGACATCAGATCCTGTTGTTCCTTTGGAAACTACAACTCCCAGACTCCTCCTGGACTATCGATACCTGTGTGCACACCTGTGCACAGGTATGGGACATCCTTCCCAGACACCCTTGCGCTCCCCGTTAAAAAGGCAGGGCCACACGAGGCTCTCTCATTCGCCTTTCCTTGTGTGTCCTGCACCCCTCCCTGCCCTTTTATGTTCCCCTCCCCCATTAAAGTGGACCCACGTGGGAGCCGCCGTGTTGTGTCTGTGTTCCGCCGTGTGTGTCTGTCTAAGTCTGTCCTGTGTTTTAAGAAGAACAGCCTGTGTTTTAAGAAGAATAACAGATCCCATTATAGGTGGTTGTAAGTCACCATGCAGTCGCTGGGAATTGAGTTCAGGACCTCTGGGAGATCACCCAGTGTGCTTAAGCCTCTAAACCATCTCTCCAGCCCAGAAATGTGAAATTTTAAGAGGGTAAAGTCTCTCCTACGTAAGCATAGGGAAGCAGAGGCTACCCAGTGTTATATAGTGAGATCCTGTCTCCAAATAACATAATATCAAATCTTCCTCACTCCTCAGCACTACCATCCTCTCATGACCAAGGCACCTACTACAAAGTCCAGGGAAATGTTGTTCAGGGTTATTTGATGAGAAGAAGGTGCTGTAAAAGGAGTTAAACCCAGGGTTTTATGTACACTAGGAAAGTGGGTTAGATGAGGTCCCATAATACAGCCCAGGCTGGCCTTGAACTGGGAAGCACCCTGCCCTAGTTTCCCAAGTGCTGGGACTGCAGGGCTCTATCCACATCTAGCAAGAAGACCTCCCTGCCCTCTGCCACATTTACTTACTGTGTGCATGTATGTGTATGCATGTTTGTGTGTGTACATGTGTGCACGCATGAGGGTGCCTGTGTGTGAGTGTTCAAGCACATACCTGTGGAGAACAGAGCAGAGCAGACTCTCTTCCTAACCATGTAGATTTTGAGGAACAAATTAAGGTCGCCAGGCTCGGTAGCAGGCACTTTCTCCTGTGGGGCTATCTCTCTCCAACCGGAAAATAGGATCTCACAGCTTTGAAAATGATCCTAAAAATGTCACTTTAAAACCTTTTCATGTCAGGGAATGTGGCTCTGTGTCTTATATGAGCAATCATAGAGCACATAAATACGTATTTTTCGTAATTACTCAGTTACACTGGGGTTGGTTCTCTTTACCATCACAAGCAAGGATTGCATGTGGATGTCCTTATCCCTGACATTGTGAGACGTGTCTAAGACTAGTCCTTGGAACTGGAGTGGCTCAAGATGACTCAGTGATGAACACTTGAAATTATAACAGATAAACCCGATACCCACTTGTATATCCAAAGCATATGGAGAGATTGTTGCCCAAATCTTTTAATTGAGAAAAATCAAACATAGCCATTTATATTTATCTTTCCAGCACAAAATATGGCATCTACAGGGACTTAGCTTTCATGGGGCTTTGAAGGTTTTAGTGTGTACATTTTCACTTTTTATTCTATTTAGGTTACTTCTGTCATTTGTTTCTCTGTCGTGGTGTTTTGCTGTAGACTTTTTAAAGTATCATTCCGTATCATAAAGAGCGATGACTGCCCATTGTGTTCCGGTGTTTATTTCTATTTCCTTTGCTGTTTTGACATGGTGATGTCTTTTAACATGGAGTTTAACTTTTGGGTGAATCTAATTTGATGGTTCAAAGGGCTGGTGTCTAATTTAAGATGTTTTCCTTGCTCAGTTAAGTATTTCCAAATTAACTATGAACCTCTGTTTCTGCTGCTTCTGCTATCTTGCTAAGACGACACTTGGAGAAGCCTCCATTCCCTGACACAGGAACCATTGTCTCCATGACCTAGAACACAAAACGAGCTAATGTAGTTGATGAGTTGGTTAACATGATCTTTATTTTTCTTTCTGTCTGTTGTAGCAGAGAGTGCTGGCTCGAATACTGTTTGTACCGCATAGAGCTCCAACATCCTGGGGGGTCTTGAACTTGACTCTGGCTTGGTTGCAGGCCTCCAGAATAGATGAAAGAGTAGATGCTCCCACAAGTTTAGCTGATATTCCCACTAGACTGTAGCATCAATAGACGACGTCAACAAAGCCCCTGTCCCAAGGGAACTGCGCTTGTCTTCTTGTGTGCTGTCTCAAGTAGGGGCGTCACGTCTGTTTAAGAAAGCGTGGTAAGGAACTGTCTCATCATTTGACACAGAAATCCACAGCCTCAGAAATGGTGACAGATGACCTGCAGAGAGGTGAGACCTGGCTTGCTTGTGAGTGTCTGGGTGTATGGGCAGGATGTCCACGTGCTTGTCGTCTGGGTGTATGGGCAGGATGTCCACGTGTTTGTCTACAAGCAAATCTGTTTTCAGCATACAAGAAAGTAAGTCCATCATTCTTCCAACCACAGGGGACGCTGGACAGGAAAAGGGGACTCTATATCAACTCAGAGAACTCCCTTTTTAACAAAACTCATGTAATTGGGTCCTTGGTGACAGGGATTACATTCCTGCTTCCTGAAAACTAACCTGCACCGGCCGTGTTCACACAGGCATGGGAGCCACATCCCAGTCATCAGAGAAAGAACTTCAGGCCCTTGGGTCAAAGGATCTGGATTTTAAACAGAGCTTAGCTTTTTCTTCTGCTTTGGCCCAGCAGGGGTGTGTTTCCCATGTGAGGTGTGTTCTCTAACTAGCCCACAGATCAGGGCCACCCAGTGGAGAAGTGTTCACAGAGTGGGAACCACAGTGTCCTGGGCGGGTGGCTGGCTGTGCTTCTCCTTTGTCCTGTTCCTTCCGAGAGGCGCAGTGGGATTCAGGAAAAACAAGAATTTATCATGACCACTTACACATTAAGAATGCTCTACGTTGTTGTTTTTAATTATTTCAAACTTCCAAAGAGAAAGTCTTGTTTTCCTTAGGAAAGATTAACAGTTAGATGTCGAACCGCCAATGGCCAAAGAGAACATTCTAAGAGGGTTTCATAGTCGATTCTCAAACACAGGCCACTTCCTGTGTTTATTTGGAGAGTGTGAAGAGCAAAGACATTGAAATTGTCCGAGGTGATAGCTCAAAACCAATTATTTTAAGGAGGAAACTAGCACATATGAGCAGTGCTATTGTTTAGATTCTTGAGATAAAAATATTAGTAACCAACAAGGAAGGATTATGAAGAGAAGAAAGACTGTATAGATAATTAGTTTGAACACATGCAATCTGTAGCTAAAACCTAAAGCTATCTGTAAATTGAATGAGGACTTCGCTCATGGAGAGTTAGACAGGAATACCAGCAGGGGTAACTGGATTAGAACCTTGGGTTTGTCAGATTGATTTTAGCTTATTTTTAAGAATATCTGTTTAGAACTTAGGTATTAATCTTGCATGTTTTTATAGTTTAACTTGTAATTAAAATGTGTGTGTATTCACCTGCTTATCCTACACATATTGTCATTAATAGATTTGGACAGCAACTTGAATAGTATAAAGTGGAGGTAGGCAGTGGTGGTGCACGCCTTTAATCCCAGCACTCTGGAGGCAGAGGCAGGAGGATCTCTGTGAGTTCGAGGCCAGCCTGGTCTACAAGAGCTAGTTCCAGGACAGGCTCTAAAGCTACAAAGATACTCTGTCTCAGGAGAAAAAAAAGAAAAGAAAAGAAAAGAAAGAAAGCAAAGCCAAGAAAGAAAGAGAGAGAGAGAGAAAGGAAGAGTGGAACATGAATGAACAGGATATCCTTCAAAGACTGGAGCAAATCTGACTAAGGATGGGCTCAGTTGGAAGAGTAATTACCTAATATGCAGGAAGCCCTGGTTTCAACCCTCAGTTCTCATAAGCCAACCATGGTGGCTCATGGGCATCACCTCAGGATAGGAGGGTCAAAAACCCCAAGTTCAAGTCATCCTCAGATGCATCGAGAAGTCTGAGGATAGACCGGCATGGATTAGACCCTGTCTCAAAAAAAAAAAAAAAAAAAAAAAAAAACCACACCACCAAGAGTAGAGAAGATAATTTTGAAGCTGGGAAAAGAACCGCCCACTGGCAATAACTGCTGGTGTGTGTCACGTGCGGGAAGCTCAACTTCCAGAGCTTCAGGATGAGGAGCTCCTGTGACAGACCCTGGCTAAGGTAGCAGTGGGCATTAGGAAGGGTCTAGATGACAGTGCCTTCAAAGGACAGAGCGCTCTGTTGGTCCCAGGGGATGGTGTCATTAGAAACCAAGATTTACCCCTTCCCTCTTCCTCTCCACAACTATGTAACAATATCATGTTTCACACAAAGAAATAAAAAATCATAATAAATACATTGATTCTTCCGATTGTAAAAACAGTAGCGTTTCAAAGATCAGGAATGCTCTCACCTTTTAAAGACATAAAGCCTGACTTTTTCCTCCACGATAATGCGTTTGCATCCCCTCTTCCTGTTACATTAATCTGTAGAAACCGCTTTTCAATATTGTCCCAGCTAAGTAAATATTAGAAAGGTGTGAGCCATAAGCAACATAAACATGCTGAAAAACACAAACATTCTCACCAGATTCTCTCGCACACTTCCTCCACCCCACTCCTAGCCCCACCCACTTGTTATTAAAAGACAGCTGTGTTAGTCTGAGGCCCACATGGGGCTCCAAGCAATAAAAGCCAGGAGTACCCCAGGAAGCCAGTAAATACCTTCCCACTGCCCCCTGCTTGGTCAGTCCTGACTCATCTTCCCAGGGGCTCCCCTTTTGTCCTCAGCAGATGACCACTCCTGCTACCCCCTTTTCTGAGTCAAACATAAGTGAGTCTTACTGCGTATCTGTGAAAGCTCTCCACCAAACATTAAGAAATGTCACGTGCGTCAGAACAAACAGGGCTGCGATGGGAATGGCAGGCGGAGGTCTGTGCCCAGCCTGTAGGCCACTCTCAGTTTCCTTTGTAGTTTTTGTGGCTCGCTAACTGCAAGTCACACCATCACGTTGCACCTGCCGGCGAGCATCTCCCTCACTCTGCCTGGTTCTAAAGCGCTAAGCTTCTCACAACACCAAATCAATAAACTTAATTTGCAGCATGCACTGGATTGTGGCATTTCTTTTTATCACACTTCCAAGAAGCCATGGTCGAAAATCTTGACAACCTAAACCATATCCCAGCTCTTGACATTTAGATCTCTTCCTGTCACAAACGTAATAACCGAGTTTCTTACACATAACAGAGTCACCTCCCCAACTCCTGGCAGCTGCCTCATCCCTCCAGTCATGCGGGCCTTGCGTGGTTCCCCGGATGCTGTGCATGCCCTGAGCTCATCTGTGGCTATTCTTTCCCACCCCACCCTTCTGGCCCTGCTTAGCTCTCACTGCTTCAGATCAGCCTGCAAATCCAGCTTCCCACCAACCTCCTCCCCGAGATTCACTGCTTCCAATGTGACACAGGGCCCATGTTGGGACTCCCATGACTTGAGAGGATAAAAAGCAGTATCAAAAGCTCGAGGACAACCTTAGCTACTTATAACAAGATCTCATCTCACCAAAAAAGTAGTATAAAATGGAACAAGAAGAAAAAGACGCTGCTCCCATACAGGAAGGAATACATGGTATCCTCCTCTCTTGACTTAGTCTATCATTATCATGTATCCTTCCTATCTTCTTGTTATTTTATCCACATGCATAGTTATACTTCTTAGACACGTAAACACGTATGTGTGAGAGAGATAGAGATTACTATTACATATAAACACTGCTATGTAACTTGACACTTAAAACTCTCCTAGTATATTAACTTGGAGATCTGTCCCTAAGACAGCATGGGATAAAAAGGGTATTTACCTTTTTTTGTGGGCATGGGTATTTTCCAACTTTTCTATAACAATCATGTAAGTATCTATAATAACACACACACACACACACACACACACACACACACACACAAAGCTATTTAAAGACCAAAAACGCACTAAAGATGCCACAAGGAAGATCAGCTCCAACCTTCTATCAAAGGGGGGAGGATCAATTATTATTGTAAAATGGGCAAATGAAAAGACAAATTGTCCTTCTCAAAGTCTAAGGGTTTATTTTAAAGGAAATTCAACTCCCCAGCAACATTCATGTTTTTGTCCAGCAACATTCATGTTTTTGTTCATTATATACACAAACACATACTGGGCTCAAGGGACCACACTGCCCAAGCACAGACATAAGTTTGTCCCACTGCTCTGTGGTGACAGCTTAAAGCTGTTTTCAGTGACAAGTGTACGCATGCTTGCGGGTTTTCTCTTGCAGTCCCCACTGTACAGACGTCCCTGTGACAACACAGGAAGCCTGGGCTACAGTGTTGCCCAGTTGTTACAGACAAACTCCCCTCTTATGGGGCACAATTATTTAATGGCTGGGTTTTAACACTGGGAAAAAACAAACATTTTGGTGACTTGCTTTTGAAGTTCATTAGTTTTGTTGATTTTGGTTTGTTTTGTTGTTTTGAGACAAGGTCTCCCCATATAGTGTACCGTCCATACTACTACAGCTACTGTAGCTCCTATACTATGTGTACTATGGTACTATGCCTGCAGCCTACCACCTGCACTATGGGACCAGACCGGGCAAGGGGCTGGAGACTTAAACAGACACACACACAGAGACAGAGACACAGGTCATCCTTAAATTCCCTAAGAATGCCCCCTTTATTGTGTTCCAGGCTCAGCTTATATAGAGATCCTTAACTGATAGCCATGCTCCAGCCAAACCCACCAGAAACCACTCCCCTGCCATCAGGAACTCCTGAGGGTCTCGTGCTCAGAGCAGCTGCAAACACAGGAAAACAAGTTGTTTGCTCAGAGCAGCTGCAAGCATAACAAGTTGTTTACAGGAAATTCAGGGACTGGGAGTCCATAGCCCCCAACAATGTAGCTCAGTTAGGTCTGAATTTAATACATAGCCCAGGTTAGCCTCAAACTCATGATGCTCTTTCCTAGCCTCCCAGAGCCGTAGAGGTATGAATTATCACATTCAGCTTATTTTTTATTTTATTTTTTTTAGACAAAAATATAAGTGGCCCAGGCTAGCCTTGAACTCCTGATCCTGCCTCAGCTTCCTACAGGCTGGGTTACCAGGTATTTGTTGCCATGTCTGGTTGCTTTTGAGTTTTTAAAGCATTTCACATCTATTACCTCATGGTAACTTTTGGAGAGGGAGACATACATGATTGGTAGTAAGAGAGCTGAGGTTGTCTTCCAGCCTTCCCAAACTCAACAAGCTAACAAGAGGACAAGAGAAATCTCCTGGCTTCTAATGTTATGTCTCCCACCTACCTAACCCAAAACAAACAAAACCCTGTGAGTGCCTGGGAAACTATGATCCAGGAAGCAGGTTTGCCCAAGCTCATGTCAATTGACAAGTACGAATAAATCTATTCAATAGCCTGTCTTCTAACCCCAACAAACACACCACCTTTTCAATCAAGGAAACCAAGGTGGTAACAAATCCCTCAATTCACGGACAGAGAAAACTCCAAAGATGTTGGTATCTGATAGATGCAGGGACAGGTGGGGGTGGGAATGTGCCACAAAAGGACCATCTGTTACCTATTTAAGCCATCCTTAGACAAGAATATATGACTTTCGGGGGGGGGGGTGTTCTTTCCAGAGAGATAGGAATGTGATATAAACAATGGGATGAGATAAAGCTGTTTATATCAAATTATAATGCTGAAAAACAGTGCGCGTGTCCTGTTATTGCAGGCATGGGTAAAATAGTGTTTGAAAGACAAATTGCTGTGTTGCTATTCTTGAAGTCCTAGCTCTCCTATAAATGATGGTATCTTCCCAGACACAAGACTAGCCGAGTGCAGGTTTGTCTCCAGCAACATAATTTAAGGCGAGAAAGAACAGGATGTTTATCTTCTAGACAAAGAACATTGCTTCTGCTAAAACTTAAAGAACCTAGAAAAGCCTTTAGTTATGATAACCAAAACTCACAAACAAACTATGACAAACTTGACCACCAGATATGGTCACAGTCAGACCAACCGGGCAGACAGACTCTGGAGACAACAGCCCAAGTCATAATTATGGTGGCAGAACCAAGAAGGTTCTGGGTCCTGAAGCGCTTGTAGTAGCTCAGAAACTGAGGGGCGTCTCCCTGAGCACATTTCAACAAGACTGAGGCAGCCAGGACTTGCTGTGACTGTGGCAGATAGACAGTTGGCTTCCTGTATCAATCACTCAATCCAGCAGTTGACAACCCCAAATGTCCTACCTTTAGCCCTCCATGGGGAGCATGTACCCCAGAAACTACGTGGGGTCTCATCATGCAGGTAGCCACTGAACAGGATGCCAACTGAAGTTCAAGAACGGCCATTTGCCTAATCGTTTGCCTCCTCCCCACCCTCCCTTCTTGTGTATACAGTTACATGTATGCAGGTATCATCTATGTGTGTGTCCATGTAGAAGCCAGAGATCAACTTTGGGCCCCATTACTCAGTCATCATTGTTTTTAAAGACAGAGTTTTTCATTGTCCCAGGACTCCATGGAGACCAGGCTGCCTAGACAACCAACTTTAGCAATCAGTCCATCTCTACCATCTCTGTTCCAGGGCACTCAAGGCCCCTCCCACCACACTCAGCCATTCATTCAGGTTCTGGGGCTCAAACTCAGGGCTTCATGCTTGCCCAAGCAAGCACTTTACCAATGGAGCCGCATTCCTAATGCAAGCATCCCAAGCATCCTGCCTCTTCCTTGGAGGTTATTAGTCATCGTTGCCCTTTGCAAGTTTCTGGCTTCTGAACCGAAGCAATGGACATCAAGCCTGAGTCATCTGCTGCTCCCAAAGGCCAGTCAAAAACTGTCCTGGAGTCCCTGCCCCACTTGCTGACGGGAGAATCTGTGCCTCAAAGTCAGGTGGCTGCTTAGTGGCCAGAGTCCCTGTGATGGTTACACAAAAGAGAACTCACCCCAACCTAGCTACACCAACTACCCAAAGTCTGAGTCCCTCATGCTAACTTGGGCCAGTACCAGGCAAACCAGGCCTCTGGGCACTTTCCAAGGAACATCTCTAGATCATGGCCAGGAATACAAACTCTTGCATAGGTTCTTCAGGCAGTTCACCAACCAGAGTCCTTCTCTGGGTGAGAGGTGAAGCCCAGAGCCTCCCAGTGATGATGCGGCACCCAGGGCTTCTTGGGCGGCACCTAGGGCTTCTTGGAACAACTTGCCTCCCCCTGAAACATTGGAAAGGCAGGGACTGCCGGTCCACAGGAGCTTTGCGAAAACCCTTAGTGAAGAGAAGCCCATTCGCACAGTCCAGAAAGACTCGGGGCTAATGTAAGCACTTCTCAGGCAGGGACGCATGGACCCAGGAAGCGCCTGACCACATCAGGAAGCATCTGTAGTTGCCATGTAGAGGAGTCCTCGTGGCGTCTAGAGAACCTCTGGCCTGTGTTAAACCCTTTAGGACTCAGGAAAACATCCTTAGAACTGCCTTCCCCGGCCAGAAATCTCCTTAGAACCCTGCACTGATCATCACCTCCCAGGTCTGGGCAGGGTGTGCAGAGCTTCAGCGTGGTAAGCGGGCACTGCGGGTAAGGTTTCTCCTAGGCGCTCACCCCACAAACTTTTCCTTTCTTCCTTCCATGTCTGGCTCTATCCTTTGGCTCCTCACCCCCTTCCCACAATCTGCCTCTGCCTAAGTCAGTCTCTACAAACTACAGAGGACAGAGGACACATCCGGCTTGTCACAGAGGCCTGAGAGGAGCCTGAGTCAAGCAGGCCAAGTCCCTTCCCACTCACCCCTACCTCAGTCATTCCCAGCCCCCAGCCCCAAGGGACTACCTTTCTATAGCAGGCTTTCTTTTGGACTGCCAACCAGCTCCCAAATCATAACACGGAGACTTATTATTAGTTATGAATGTTCAGCCTTAGCTTCTTGTCAGTTCTTTTAACAATCTATTTCTCTTCATCTCTCTATATTTTTTTTAAAGATTTTATTTATTTATTATGTATACAACATTCTGCCTCCATGTATGCCTGAATGCCAGAAGAGGGCGCCAGATCTCATTACAGATGGTTGTGAGCCACCATGTGGTTGCTGGGAATTGAACCCAGGACCTCTGGAAGAGCAGCCTGGGCTCTTAACCACTGAGCCATCTCTCCAGCCCCTCTTCATTTATATTTTGCCTTAGGGCTTTTTTGCCTTTCTTTCCTCCCTGCCTCCCTCCCGCTTCCTGTCTCCCTCTCCCTTTTTTTGTATGTCCTACTCCATGTCTGGCTGGTGGCTGCCTCGTTGGACCCTGGCATCTCCTTCTCTTTCTCTCTCGTTCTCTTTTCTCATTCTTCCCAAGCCTGGAGTCCTCCTCCTCGTTCTCTCTGCTAGTCAGCCCCATCTATCCCTCCACTGCCGAGCTATTGCCTGTTCAGCTTCTTATTAGACCAATCAGGTGCCTTGGGAAATGTGTCATATCTGTGCATCATTAAACAAATGTAGCATATACAAATGTAACACATCTTTACATCGTTAACAAAGGCAGCAGAAACAAATGTAACATATACAAATGTAACACACCTTTACATTGGTAACAAAGTAGCAGAAATAAATGTAACACTTCTTTACATTGTTAACAAAGTAGCAGAAACAAATGTAACACTTCTTTATATCATTAACAAAGGCAGCAGAAACAAATGTAATGCACCTTCCCACAGTTAAAGTAATGATCCTTTCACTGACCATCCCACTGCCTAGACCAGAAAGGACACCATTGGTGCAGGAATGCAAACCCTTACTCTCACCTATCACCTGTCTCTCTCTAGAAGTTAACCAAAAGCAAAACCAAATCCATTAAGGTGTTGAAAAACCTAACGTTGTCTGTCCTCACAGTGATTGTTCAGGACTCAAGAAAAACTGCCTAAAGATCAGGGAATCGCTCTGTGGAGTGGAAACAGGAACCCAGCCTCTAGAGAGTAGGGAACGCTTTCCCTCAGCCTAGGCTAAGCTGACATGGTGCTTTGGAAAGGCAGGAAGATGGTAAACACAGGTGAACCCAGAGGGATGATTGGGAGATAATTCAAAGTTTAATGAATCAATCTGGGACTGAGGAAACACTCTGCCTTCGTCTCCTTGCCCTGAATGAAGGGGACCAAGAGTCTGAAGTTGGCTTTGCTATTACCCTCCCACTTTTATGTGTCCATCACCTGCTAGAAATGGATTCATGATTGACTCAGAAGAATGAGCCCTTGGTTCTGTCTCAGCAGAGACCCACAACCCTACCAGAAATGCCTGCACCCGGCGTTCTTCTCACACCTCAGACTGAAGAAAACTTGGAGAATGGAGCTGTTGAGTGATGTGTTGGATCCAAAACCTCATGACAGAAGTTTGCCGCCTTAGAATAATTCACAGAGCTTTAACTTTAATGGTACAGTATAGACAGGAGGAAGGAACAGGTGTTTGAAGGAGGAATGATGGTGCACACTTGTGAGCCATCACTTGGAAGACTGATTACTACAAATTCAAAGCCATCCTGGGCTCTGGAACAGAACCTTAACTCCAAAGAACACAATATTCAAATGTTTGTCTTCATTTCCCCCAGATCCTCTAGTAGTTCCATCAGGGCAACTTCAATCTTCTCTAAAGATAACATTATGGGGCTGACAAGGTGGCTCATCCAATAAAGACACTTGCCACTAAACCTGATCCCTAGGACCCACATTGTCAAAGGAGAGAATTGACGCCTTAGGTTTTCCTCTGACCTCCTTATGTCCATGGTAATGCATCTCCCCCAACACCCATACTCTAAATAATTAAACAAATAAATAAAAATAAGAATTTTGAGAAAAAATATGGTGTTATGAAAGTCTACCCATCTCCCTGGCAAACTCTGGGCATAGCACAGGCCCGTGAGGATGGGACTGGAAGAGTCACATGGCACTCACCTCACAGCCTGTGCTGAGGGGTGAGAACAGCACAGGATGCTGTACTGAGGCATCTGTCAGCACCAGCAGGAGCTGCCCTGATTCATCTGGAGCACCTGGGGCTGGCCTGGTGTTAGGGTTCTAATACACTTGGTCCTTCCCCTTCTGAGTCTCTAAAGGCTACTTTCCGAATGCACTTGAACAGAACTCCCAAGCCCTTGAGCCATCAGGTAGCAGAGCATATTACAGATGCAACCCCTCATCTCACACAGCAAGGGACAAGAAAGGGCCAGGGCAAGATATGTCCTTCTAGCACATACAGTGAGCTACTTCTCCACCAGACTGTTGGGGAATATTATGTTCAGGTGTGTGACTTTTGTTTACGCTGCATCTGTTCAACTCTGTGAAGCTGTGTTACTGTGCCTGTCTAAAACACCTGCTGGTCTAATAAAGATATGAACGGCCAGTAGTGAGGCAGGAGCGAGGATAGTCAAGGGTAGCAGGCAGAGAGAGAAATAGAAGGAGAACAGAGATGGAGAAACAAGAGAACAAGAATAAGCAGGGCTGGGAAGCAGAGAGAGAAATAGAAAGGGAGCAAGGACGAAGGGGAGCAAGAGAACAAGGAGAGGAGGACATCAGGGGCAGCCACCCAGCTGCACAGCAAGCCACGAGAAAGAAGAAAAGTATACAGAAAGAGAGAAAGATAAAAGCCCAAAGGTAAAAGGCAGTCACTATAATTTAAGTTAGGAAAAACTGGCAAGAAACAAGCCAAGCTAAGGCCAGGAATTCATTAGTAATAATACACCTCCATGTAAATTATTTGGGAACTGGGTGGTAAACCCCTCAAAAATTCAACAGTAAAACATTATACAACACCAGACCCTTCTACAACAGTGCCGACCAGATGGTACACAAGTGCTCGGCACATGGACCCGTGAAGATTCCATATTTAAATCATAACCAACATGTAAGAGGTTTTTAGGCTGAGAGGCTATGGTGGGATTTGTAGTCATAAAAACGTGACTCAGTGTACCAGGGAGATGGCTCAGTGGGTAAAAACATCACTACGCAAGCTTGATGACCTGAATTCGATCCTTGAGTCACATGAAGAAAGAAGAGAATCATGCCCTCCCTGACAGTTGTCTTGTTCACTGTGCTGTGAGTGTGCCCAAGTACACGTACACACACACACAGTAATATTTAAAGTGACTTTGGGTCCCTCTTGCGTACTGCACTGTGCTATGAGTGTGCCCAAACCCAAACACACACACACACACACACACACACACACACACACACACACAGTAATATTTAAAGGGCCTTTGGGTCCCTCTTTCTTCTCCTCTGTTTCCTCTTCCGGTCCCTCTGCCCTTCCCTCCTTGTTCATCTCCCCCCCTCTCACTTCCTTTCAAGTGTTAAATGTTGCAGTGGGCAGAAGACCATTGTCACATTCTAGAAACTCAGTGTTGGACTTCCCAGCATCCACAAGTTATGAATCAACCATTTCTGTTCATTAGAAATCACCCAGCTGGGGCTGGAGATGGCTCAGTAGTTAGGAGCACTTGCTGCTCTTGCAGAGGACCCTGGTTCAGTTCCCAGCACCCATTTGGTGGCTCAAGGCCATCCTTAACTTCAGTTCCGGGAAATCAGACCCTGATATCTTCTTCTGACCTGTAAGTGTACCCAGCAAGCAAATGGTACACATGCACACATGCAGGCAGAACACGCATGCATATAAAGTCAGGAAAGCTTTTAAAAAGAAAGAAGGAAAAAGAAATAACCCAGTCTGTGGTATTCTGTGTGTGTGTGTGTGTGTGTGTG
>NW_004949105.1:9085109-9099295 GCF_000317375.1 Microtus ochrogaster | reverse complement strand
TGTGTGTGTGTGTGAGAGAGAGAGTGTGTGAGTGTGTGTGTGTGTGTGAGTGAGTGTGTGTGTGTGTGTGTGTGTGTGTGTGTCTGGAGATATTCTGTCATTTCCCCAAGACCCAGTTGTGAGGTCCCTCTCTATGCAGCACCGCACCTGGGCCCCTCTCTCCATCCCCAGCTCTTGAGTCAGGCCCTGTGGTCATGAATTCTTTCTTCAAACAACCATTCATAAACACAAGCATGCGTGACTAACCAGGAGACAAACTTGATGATGCAGGTCTCTGTGACTTATCTCATCTCCCTGTGTCAGCTTGATGCTGAAGGGGAGATTTCTCCTGTCAGTTCCCAGGACAAAGAATTTAGAGGAGTGAGCACTTATACATGGGTGGCCCTGTAAAGTCTCTGACCACAATGCCTTCCCATCCACAATCGTTCCTCCAGGCCTGCCAGGCAAATTCTCAGATTAAAAAGGTGATAACATCAGCAGAGAAACTGCAGCCATGAAGGTCCATACTGACTCCAGGTGCCTGTCTATGGGGTTCATAAGAACGGTCCAAAATATTCTGATATGTGTCACACAGGGAGGGACAAATTATTGCCATAAATCCTCAAATTACTCAAATATGCCTTCATTCATTTATTTCTTCAACTATTCAAACCGTAAATGGATGGTACAATCCTTGCATTCTTCATGGATGAAACCCCTTCTTCTAAAGTGTATTTAAACCATAAACAACTTGTTTCTCCAGTTTCTTCAGCTTCTTTTTTGGTTCCCCATTTCACGATGACTAAACAGCCATTTCTAGACAAGCAACCTCAACTCCTCCCTAGCCCTATCTAGAGACAGAAGCAGGAACTAAAACCCTTGCCTCCATTCCACAAGGCTTGAAGCACAGCTCCCAAGGGTAGAGTTGTCCTAGCTGCAGGGGACGTGGAACAATGGTGGCCCATCCCACCGATAAATTCTTCGCTTTACTGAGCTAAAACTACAACGATGCTTAGTTCTACTTTGTTATTGTCAGAAGTCAGTGGATCACCAGTGACTACAGAGCTACTTAGGAAGCGAGCCCCTCTCCCCATCACTCAGCTACATTCACGTAGATGTCCCTCACTACTTCAAATGATGGTGTTTCTGTCGACCCTATCACGTGTCCTGGGACAATAGTTCAGCGATTTCCTGCTGACACCTGATAGGCGCAAGATTGCAGCTAAAGGGTGCATTATAAATTGACAGCTGATACCATTTAGAAGCCAATGGCAACTTTTTGAATTGGAGTCTCGTCAGTACATGCCCGGGCAGGAGCCATGAGGGGACGTATCCCATCCAGTGACTTCTGCAATGTCCCAGGATCGCGAGGCTCGGGGACTGAATGCAGACCATCAAAGGCTCTGCATCGCCTCCCTCCCCTCCGCAACTTGAAATCCAATATGTTCTTTTATGAAAATGATTCATGTATATGGCTTAAAATAAATTCAAGTGCACCAGGACATTAGTCAGGGCTCTCCATCAAAACAAAATGAACTGGATGTAATTCTCTACGGTACGAGAGAAAAAGTAACAGGAAAGGTCGGGAGAAACATGGTACGTCAGTCTCAAGCCCAAATCCTGAAGGGCAGGCAGCAGGCTGCAAAACCAGGCAGAGCTCCTGTGTTCCAGGCTTGAAATAAAATCTCTGCTTCTTCGGGAACCTGTGGTGTTTGTTCCAACCTTCAACAGCTTGGGTGAGACCAGTCTCGCAGAGCGTGGCCTGCTTTCGAAGGAGACCCAATCTCGCAGCATCTTCGTGCTGAAGAGCAGTCTCTGGGTACCATGATCCAGCCAAATGGATGCACGAGCTTTGTCACCAAGACAGAAGATGGAAAGAGAGTTGCATCCCACCTCAGACGTCCTCCCCCTCTTCCCACGGGAAAACACCATCTGTTCGGGGCTCTGTTGAAGACTGCAAAAGGCACCGAGCTTTCTCTGTCACCAGCAGTTTTTCCTCCGCTCCGGCCCTCTGTTTCATGCTTCCCTGGGAATATCTAAGCCTCTTCTGCAGTGTGGTGCTCTAATAATCGTGTCCCCAGAGGCTCAGGTGTTTGAGTACTTGGTCCCCAGTTGTCAGACTGTTCCGGTAGGTTTAGAAGATGTATCATCATGGAACAGGCTTTGACATTCCAAAGTCTCAGAAACCATTCCCAGCATGCTCTGCCTTCTGCCTGTAGTTCAAGATGTGAGCCCTCAGCTTCCTGACCCTTTCTGTGAGAAAGCCTCCCTGTCTTGAGTAAACTGGAATCGATTATTTATCCTAGAAGTTACCTTGGTCGTGGTGCTTCTTTACAGCAATAGGGAAGTGACCAGTACAATGGCTGACCAATGGGCCCCATCACCATCATCATTTACAGCAGGATAGATAGCAGAAGAACAGGGATGGGAACGCCCTTCTGCTGAAGACATAAACAAGGAGATTCTTATCCTCTTGTGGAAAAAAAAAAAATTGTACCATTTTTGTGAAAACATCATGGGCAGGAATGACTTCAACAAAGATCCAGAGGCACAGATAGCACCAAATATTCAATGCCAGTATTATGGGAACCTTGGAGTGACATCAGGGGGACTGGGTCTTGGCCAAGCTTTGTTTGCCACCTCCCGTACATTGACATCATAGTCATTCTCTTAAATTATTCATTATTCCGTGTCCCCAATTAAGCTATAATGTGACAAGCAAGTTATTTTACAAGGCAATAATAATAACAAATAATAATGATGATAACCATGCTCCCCAGTGGATAAACTATGCGGCCAAAAGGTGAATTGTCGGTTGTGGCTGTTACCTCACTGGAGAATGGTGGTCATGTGCTGTTGTTACTCCGTGCTGCTACTCACGGAAACACAGCTACGGGGAAGAAACGAGACCGACAGGCTGCCAGCCTCCTTGAGAACACACTATTTCTAGAATGATTCCTGTGTTTGCATAGGAAACAATGCTGACTGATGGATGGTGTGTGAGGGGCCGTGTCCTACCCCCCAAATCAGGGTCTGAAGAGGAGAGGCACTGGAGGCCCACCCTGGGCTTGAAAGCACAGAAAAATGTAATTGCAGATTAAGCCAATTTGTCGGTCCATCTTCCTAGCTGGCTAAATAAAACATACCTTAAAATCAAATGAGCCCCTCTCTGGGAAGCAAAATAATGGTATTAGGGACCTTGCCTGGTCATGAGGGTGGCTCAGGGGCGGGGAGTTCACGGGACCACATATGGGCACCAGACAGGAGTTGATCTTCAGCACAAAAACAAAATAAACAAAAAGCTGCTGCCCTCAAATAAAGCCAGATGAGTGCACCTGCTGAGAGGCGCCAGCATTTCAGTCAGCAGTAGCTGGTGACAAGTGGGGGAGGCAGGGAATGGGGGAGAGGCCAGCAGAGCTGTCCCTTGTCTGTGCTCTGTGAACTGCACATGTGGAATGTTTGGGGAGATGGTAGGGGATGGGGAGACGGGAGGGGACGGGGACCGGGGCACAGACAGAAGGACCAGGGGCATTGGTGCTACCTGAGTAGGCTGGCCTTACTGCTATCACCACACTTTGTCCTCACTGCTAGACACCCTGCCCAAGCATTTGCTCTGTGTGAGAACCAGGAAGTGGCCAGGAAGAGCGTAAGAAGCAGAAGGCAGGGGAAAGAGCTGCAAAGGCCACCCCCTCCCCCCCAGCGACGCGCGGCCTTTGTGATCACAAGCGCTGAACAAAATAGGGCTCCACTGGGTCTGCACAAGAATGCAGGGGGAGTCAGTGGACCCCACCCCTCACCGCTGCACTGCTTCCTATGGGTAGAGTCCGAGAAAGGAAGGGAGAGCTCTTGCCTTCCCTTGTGTGCCCACCGTTGACTCCAGTCGGGCTCCATTGGATGGTACCAATCCGATGGCCACACAGGAGGCCCCGACTAAACCAAATCATCACAACATAAAATCAAAAGTCACAAATCTGGGAAAGTGAGAGACATGGAGGTTGAGGGTTGACAGGGCTGGTGGGGCAGGGGGATACAAGAAAAGGTCATGGAAAAGCATACGAAGAAGATATTACAATATATGAAATTGTCAAAGGACTTAATTTTGAGAAGAGAGAGCGGGTGCCCGGCTAGCTCAGTTGGCAGAGCATGAGACTGAGGGAGGAGAATAAGAGGTTTTTAAAAAGACCAGCAAGCAGTAAGTGATTGATCTCTGGGTCTTACACAGCACAAGCTCAAAATAGAGGCTCGTTTCTTGTTTGTTAAGAAAGCCATTCTCTGGCTGGCAAGATGGCTCAGGAGATAAAGGTCCTTGCCCAATGACCCGAATTCAAGCCTCAGAAATCACATGAAGGCAAAAGGACCCCCACAGAGTTGTCCACTGACCCCCACATGCATGCTAAGGTACATGTGCCCACATACATAAGAGTCAGAAAATGTGAAGAGGGAATTCCAAAGAGAAACACGCATGGGCAGTCGCCAGGCCTGCTGTGGATGCTGTCTTGCTCACAGGCACAACTGGTCTGAGGAAGATGGGAGCTGTTTGCTTGTAAAACTGACTTCTACCACGGGGTAGTGAGAAACTCACACAGGGTGCCAGAGGTTCAGTCAAGCGGTGTCTGTAGGTACATACGTCTCTGTATCCTGATCCTTCATGTTCAGGCAGCCTTGTACTTGGCTGTCGTGGTGAACCACAGCTGAGCGTGGTTAGTTGCACCCGTACTCAGCCTTGGTTCTTCTGTGTCCTTCTTCCTGGAATTTACTATGTAAGGTCTGAGGACACAGGACTCACCCTGACTACCAGCAAGCCATGAGGAATCCAAGCTGGCCACATGGAGTCAAGGGCTACTGAGCAGTCAGAACTGTGAGAAAGAGCCACTTGGACCTTCAGCTCCAACTAACATTCTTCTTAAAGCGATTCAAGACGAACCCCAGAAACAACAGAAGAATCTCCTGACACAGAATCCTCAGACCTTAGACTACTCAAGATCACTCAGTTTTGATATAAATTAATGTGCAAGAATAGAGTAGCTAACACAGAAAAGTTACAAAAAAAAAAAAAAAACTTTGGAGAAACTGGGCCTATAGCTACTAAACCAAGGTTCTTGAATTCCTTTCAGTTTGCAGATTCCCAAGACACTCTGGGTGGTTCTCTACGTTCACTGAAGGAAGAGGCTCAGGGCTGCGGGTCTGTAGAAAGTTGACTATGTTTGGATTCGGGGCTCAGTCACTCAGGGATGAGGAGGCAGATACAGGGTTCCCCATATTCGGTGATCAGCTCCTACAATTCTGACAAGACATCATAGGATGGGTTGTGTCGTGAATCTAGCATATTCTCTCTGGAAAGGGAAATGCCCCTGGGCTTTGGGGCTATCTGTGCCCAGAAGTTGGTATGGCAGAGATTCTACCTGCTCCTAGATTCTTGAATGCCCTGACCATGGAGAAGCTGCAAGTGTAATCACAGGAACAGGGCATAGGAGAGATGCAAACTTGACCTGAAACCAGCTCCTTTCATGTCGTGTAGACTTCTGGGCTTTCCCACAGTTGAAGCCTGTTACAATACAGTGTGCTTCTCAGACATTTGTTAATTTCTGGGTTTAATTTGTGAGTTTGGATGTGCATATGAATATTTTTCTGTCACTGGGAAAGCAAATTAAGTCTCAGAGAATCACTTGTAATCGCCGAGACTCAAGAAGAATCTGTTTATCAACACACAGTGCAAGAGAAACCCTAGAAAGAAGCCAGCGTTTGGAGACTTGCCACGCGGCTTGAAGATTTCTTTTTATTTAACATGGCGTTGGTTTCTCATCTTCTCAGATGAGGCTGCTTGTCTTGTTGAAATGCAAACCACCCAGATAAAGGCCACCATTTGGTAAAGACACATGGAGAATGAAATACTATAAGGACTAGAATATCATCTTTAGGTAATTAACGCAGTGCAGAGGGGTGGTCTTGCCAGTTGTCCCTCTCTGGCTAAAAAGTTAGTCCTCAGAATAAAAATATAAAACAGAAGCTGCTACGATTCACAGTAATGGGGCCCCGCCCTCTGTCTCTTTGTAAAGTTTAGTGTTTCTGCTTAAATGAACCAGAGAGATGGGGTGGATTCAAATTTCCCTGGGAATAAAATAGAGCTTCATTCCCACCCAGGGAAAACGCGGCTTTCCCAGATGGAACTTGTGCAGAACTGCACTGGAAAGCTAAGAGAAACGCGTGAATTCAAGTTAACATTTACAAAGTGTATTTATTAAACAGACTTTCTCCTATTGAATATTTCCACTGTGGTCCTGGAGGAGGATCGAGGTCAGCCCTTATTAAATAAGGCAGCTTGGTGCCGACTTCCACATCAGTTGGCCAGAAAGTTACAGAGCTCTTCACGGGGGGAGGAGCCCCCACCCAGCCCACAGCTGTGAACCCCATGAACTCCATGGCTGGCACCTCTGTTTCCTGCTCTAGGACCAGTTCCTCTAATTCCCAGGGGTTCAAGTTCCCCTTCCTGACAAGGCCTTACCAGCTCACAGCTCCTGTCAGACGGGTGCAGCACAGCAGCGAGCCATAGCAGGAGCATAGCCTGAGCTAGGGGTGGTTTTATTGCCTTGTTTTTAATTACGGACTAAATGGTTTTCTCTCTGCTGATGGGAAACTTATAGTTTGAAACTGGAGCGCCTCCCCACCCAAGTTCAGTCTTCAACTTGATGCTAGTGGAGATAAGAGAGGGGATCTAATGGGAGGTTTTAGGTGCCCTTGAAGGAGAACAGTTTTGCTCTGCTGTGTATGCCCGCCTAACCCCTGGCCTGGGGCAGAATGGCTGCAGGTCACATCAGGTGCCTAAGTGGATCAGAGGTTCAGATCCAGGACAAGCTGGCAGACCAGGAGGTTCCCACATTTGGGAATCCCCCCCTGCCTTTCTGAGATCTAGGCCCAAAGCAACAAGATGAAGTCACACGGACTGAAGTCTCTGAAAGAGTAAACCAGAGAAATCCTTTCTTTCAATGAAAGGAGCTTGGTTATTTGTTAACGTAAAAAGCTGACTCATGAGGTAAGAGTACAACCCCCCTAAACACTCATTCCTGCATTACCTATGATGTTAGTTACCCAGTCTTCTTAGAAGAATTCTGATTCAATTGGAGACAGTTCTACAGTGTCTTTCTTTGAAGGGATTTCTGAGCTCATATCTACTCTCTGAGAAAACACTAAGAATGCCTTTTGTCTCTTGTTACACACGAATGATATTTACATACAGAGAGATATAGTTAGACAGACAGATGGAATGACGGTGGGTGGGTAGGCGGATGGAGAAAGCTTCTGCATGTTCATGGAAATGAATGGAGAAACTGGGAATATTCATGACGTTCAATGGAGAGACTGATATTTAATAGCCATTTTAAATACCATGCCATTTTCTTCATTCACGTAACGAAATACCCTCGCAGGCAGTACAAGAAGGAGGAGGCATGTCAAACAAGTACACATGACCACGGCTTTGAAGATGCCGTCAGTCTAAGCTGGTCCAGCAGACATTAAGAACGAGAGCCACATCTCTTCAGTGTAATCTGCCTCACTTGCTGGCTGAACACTTCCGCTGCAGGGCTGTCTTGTGTTCCTGTCATGTGAGCCGCTAGACACTGGGCCCAGCACTGCCTCAGTCCCAAGCCAAGTCTTGACCCCCCCCCCCGCCATCTCAACATCAATAAATATCCCAAATTCACATGTTCAGCCCTTTTTCCACAGCCTGATTCCTTATCCAGGCAGGCTCCCATGTGACTCTACCTCCAAACAAGGGCATGGATGCTATTGAAAGTGACGAGACCTGAGGACAACCCCCCCAGCTTCCTGTGGCACCAGCCTTCTCTCCTACTGCAGGCAGTGGCCAGCTATCCTTGCCCACTCCAGGGTCCCTGGTTCTGAAAGGCAAGGCTATTCTTAGACTCTCCACTCCTCCACTCCCCAAAGGTCATAGTGTCCTTCCTGGAAGTCCCCACCATGGTTCCCTGGCAATATAGACTCCCTCCAAGGGAAGCCCACCTCTGGGAAGGCAGAGAACACACAGGAGCCTGTCAGTGAGTCACCTCCCCACTCACCAACCGGGGGCCACTTGTGTCACCACCTCATGGTCCCAAGAAGGAAGTCAAATGATATTTTCCACATAATGAGCATATCTGCTCTACAGTGGCCTACTGCCCACTCCCAGGTCTCTAGGAAGCTCAGCTTCTAAGAATTGCATCATCTCGCCAGCTGCTGCACAAGAATGAGTGACGACGGTCGTCGCGGGCAGTGCGACACAGATGCACCAGGTAATGGGATGCACACATCTGGGGAATCTAGGCTGGCATGCTGTAGGCAAAGAGGAAGAGTTTCCTTGCAGAAATAAAACCCCAAACCCTGCAGTCTATGGGGTAGAATTTCAACAGGGATGTATGTGGATGGGAGCCATGTATGCATACACGGGTATGTATCTATACACACACAAGTATCTCATTTACTTTATTTTTCTGTTATTTGTTCTTGTGTGAGTGCAGGTCCATGGCTATCCCACAGTACATTATGGAGGTCAGAGGGTAGCTTTTGAGAGCCAGTGCTCTCCTTCCACTAAGGTTTCCAAGGATTCGAGTCTGGTCAAGAGCTTTTACCTGCTAAGTAATCTCTCCACCCCTAATTCAATTTAAGTTCAACTTAAAGAGCTCACAGATCAAATAAGTTATAGAATGTAGTTTATATGCTATAAATCAGGCCGGACCCAGAAGGCATCAGGGATTCTTTCAACACAAACCAGTAAGCATGGTACCTTAGTTCTTTGCTCCGTTGCTGTGACAGAACGGTTGAGAGAAACCATTTTAAGGGAAGAAGGATTTAACTCGGCTCCATGTTTCAGAGGTTACAATTCATGGTCAGCTGGCATTGTTGTTTGTGGGCTTATGGGGAAACATCGTGGGGGGAAGGCAAGGTAGAGGAGAGCTTCTTGTCTTGTGACAGCTAGAAACAGACAGAGACAAGGGTAGACCAGAAGGATACAGGGATGATATATACCTTCAAAACCATCCTACTGCCTAGCCCCCACTACCTCCACATGGTGCAAACCAGCACTGGGTTAATCATGGATGAGATCAGAGTCCTTGGGACCTGTCCTACTTAGGGTTACAATTGCTGTGATAAAACATCACAACCAAAAGCTACTTGGGGAAAAAATGATTTATCTGGCTTAAGCTTCCCCTGGTCATCATGGAAGGAAGTCAGGGCAGGAACTGAAACAGGACCAGAACCCGGAGACAGGAGCTGATGCAGAGGTCATGGAGGGGCACTGATTTGTTTCCCCGTGGCTTGCTCAGCCTGCATTCTTACACAACCCAGGACCACCAACCCAGGGATGGAACCACACACAGTGGCTTGCACCCTCCCCCTTCAATACTAATTAAGAAAACGCCTTACAGCTTGATCTTCTGGAGGAATTTTCTCCACTGAGTTTTTCTCCTTTCAAATGACTATTGCTTATGTCAAGTTGATATAAAACCAGCCAGTATGACTGACCCATTGTCAACTTGACACACAAATGTAGCACTCTTAAGTCATAACCTTTCCTGTCTTGTTTATCTCTGAGATCACACATGAATATCAGCATTACAATATAAATATTCCAAATTTTTAGAGTCCCACAGTCTTTAAAAATTCAAACTCTTAAAAAAATTCCAGTCTCTTTGAAATATTCAATCTCTTTTAAAATTAAAAATCTTTGTAAAATTCCAGAATTTCTTTAAAAGCTAAAAGTCTCTGGACTGAGCCTCCAGACAGGTACAGAGAGACCCTATCTCCAACCATGCCCCCTTTTCCCCCCCAAAAAAAAAACAAAAAAGGGGGACACCTTCTAGCCCTGGAATTTATCAATGATCCTGTCCAAGAAAGCATGACTCTGCAACTTCACACTCATAATTAGAGCTGAGAGGTCTCAGGAGTTTTTTTCATATTTTTTCATATTTTGTTAAAATATAAAATAAAAAATACATTCTCTGCTCCAGTGTGAAGTAGCAAGCCAGAACAATTGTTAATGTCTACTTGCATCTGCTTTGGGGTCTCTGCATATCACCATGCTTTATGCTTGTCTATGACTTTTTATTCTTTCTCCTAGGCAGACATCTCAAATGCAAACTGTCTTGCCCTGTGCCCACTACACCAAGGAGTCCTGTTACCATCCATCCTGCTAAGGATTTAAAGAAAAGAACCGTGCTGTCCAGTGTATGGCAAGGAGAGAAGATCAGGGAGATGGGACCTAGTTCTTAAGCAGAAGGACTGAGTCCCTGTGACTATTAGGTCAACCCCTTGCCTGTCACCTCCAGAACCTACATTATTAGGAAAGGCAATATGCAGGAATGTCTCACCCTCAAAAGACTTCACAGGGCTGTCAAGAGAAGGAAGGATTTAGAAACCCAGGCGTGGCTGAGGAATTGCTGGGAGATTGGAAGTCAGTGGCCCCAGGCCAGAGTCCTGGCTGAAAGAGCTCTTCAAACAGGTATAAACAGAAACTTCGCTTTGGGAAAAGAAAACTCCATTCATGTTAAGAATAGTTACAGACACATAACCAAGCCTTTGAAAAAGCAATTTTCTGAAGAAAAGTAGTTGAATTAAAAAAACAACAACAACAAACAAACAGCAAGAAAAAAAAAAACCCACCCAGTAGACTGAGGGACTTTGGCAAGTGACCATGTTTTCATTTGGATTGGAAACTTTGAAAAATCCTGTAAGATTAGTAAACGTGGGGTAGTTAGTAAATGTAACCTAATAAAAAAGAAATCTTTAATAAATAAATAAATAGTTAAAAAAAGAAATTAAACCACAGTTGTAATTGGTATGCCTGTCTCCACAGAGGTTTCCCACATCTTTGATAAAACTTTTATAACTTAGAAGGGAATTCAGCAATGGCACAGGTCACAATTAACAGAAGTGAATTGTTTTTCTATAAACTAACAACAAAAATGTGCAAATGGAAATAAAATATATAAACCATATAAAAAAAAAAGTTTAGGCTCTTTCCTTCACCAGACTACCAAAAAAAGAAGGAAGTCTTGATTTTGCCAGAGTCACGGGTGGTCAGGACACCTCAGCTCCCTTTCCCAGTCCATCCCCCTGCCTCACTGGGCTCCTGAGTGAGGCATTCATCTCTGTGTTTGAGTATCTGTCTTTCCTTGTCCTGTGCCTAGCATTTCTTCATTGAGCTGGCCAGCCACACTCCAGACGGCTCCCCACCGCTATTTTAAGATGAACCCGGTTACTGTAAAGAGGAGGCTGCCACAAATGGAAGTGCCTGGTCAGCAGAAATGGGGTTCTCTCTGAGGACATCCCACTCAGGTCTCTGTTCTCTCTGGATTGTTTCAGAGACAAAGGAGACTCCAGTTTTCGCTCATCAGCACATCTTTCTCACAGTTCAGATTTAAGGAGCATTTACGTAGGTAGCCCACAGGAAATTAACCTCTTGCCCTCCTCAGCCCTCTTCTCCCCTCAGATCAAGATCAGAGCAGGGCTGGCCTGACCGGTCAGTGTATTTCCTCCCTTCTGACCTGAGGGACATTGTGGCTGGAGGTGTGCTCTGGGTAGCTGCTGGTAAATCACAGGCTTTGACAATGTCCTCTTTCATCTCTGCCTTTGCTGAGCCCTACTGTGCATGACCAGAAACCCCTCAGGCTCCCCGCCTACACTCCGCCCCACTTCTTTCCTGCTCCCTCTCCTTTTCCTCTGTTCTCTTCTTCACAAACCAGAGACAGCATTTTTGTTTGTTTGTTTTGAGATGGGTCTCCCTATGCTCCGCGGCCCAGGCTGACTTGACAATCGTGATTCCCCTGGCTTGGGTTTACATGCAGGTGTGTGTCCCCTAGTCTGCCAAGATATTACAGAACATTGTTTTCCACAGAAATGTTAATGTTAACTTTCATGAGTGTGGCATACGACACAAACTGAATGTGGCCATGAACATCTCTGACCTTTCAAACATGGGACCTTGAGCTAAGTTCAGCCCAAACTGTGTCTAATAGCGTTCCTTCTTGAACCATGATCTTTAACTGAGTATACTCAGGAATGTACTGTTAGCAAACATACAACTCCAGTGTGTGGGCCCCTAACGGACTTTCCAGTATGAACACATATAACTTCCCAAATAAAACCCCTAGGGTTCCTTTGTTTCAAAAGGATGTAGATTTGACAATAACGCCAGGTTCTCCTTTCCCTCTGCAGTTGACCAGTCGCTCCCTGCACATCTATTTCCAAACCATGCTCCGTCACTAAGGTATGAGCTCATTGCATGCAGTTGTCCAGAAGTGGATTCGCAAGTGGAAACACCTGCTGACGGCATTCCTCGGCACGAGCCTGCAGGAACACTGCTGATTCCGGGAACCTGCCGCATGCCACTACGAGCACGAGACTTAGAACTCCCACCATTCAGCAAGCGATTCCAGATGGCTTCCTCATCAGGCGCCCCATATAGGCTGGCTACCTTCTCCGCCTCTAACCTTTCCAAATCCAAACCGTTCTTACTGGAACTGTATACAGTCTCAGATCTCCATGTCCACTTGTCCGGTATCAACTGTGTACTTGTGAAACAATCTCAACAGCCGTCACATCCAGTGTGTCTCACCAACTGTATATATATGTCAGACACTCAACGTTCCAACTGTATGAACGCATTTCATCTGCCCAAAGTCCCATAAAGTAGGTACATGACCACTTTCATGTTACAGATGGGGGCAGGAGGGACAGCTCATGGCAGCAAGGAAATTTTGAACCTATGCCTTTTTCTAAAATAAAGTTCCTTAACCTTGAATTTGAATAATTCATCATATCTTGGCTATAATAGTTTGGGCAGCTGTAATAAAGAGCCACAAGCCATGTGGCTTAAACGGCAGGAATGTACTCTCTCCAGTTCTGAAAGCGGTCAGTCTGCATGGCTGATATCTTAGGGGCCAGAGCGAGAACCCGCCCCAGGTTTCCCCCCAGCTGCAGGTGTGTTTTACTGGCGTTATCTGGCATTCCTTAGCACAGGAAAGCTTAACCCAGTGTGTGTGTCATCATGGTCACACGGTTCTCTCTGCGGTCACCTCCGTATCCACGTCTTCCTTATGATGGGTCTTACCCCACTTTTAGCATGGCCTCCCTTTAGCTAACTGCAACTTGTGTGGACCTCATTTTGGGGCGCATTCTGGGGTAGTAGGAGATGGGCCTTCAACCTGGGAATCTGCTTGGGCACAACTTACCACAGGCACACCCAGAGAGAGGCAAACCTCACACCCAGGGCCCTGGCGTCTCTCCCATGACACCACACCGTTCCTCACAAACCAGGCTCTGTGCTCAGCACCTCAGTCTGGCCTCTCCCCACACACCAAACAGAACGTGCTTTTCATAGTGGAACTGTGCGACAAACATCAGCCTTTGCCACGGAGACAGCCTGCAATCCCTGGTGCCTGTCCACCTGGAAGTCAGGAGGAGGGCAGAAGGTGGCAGGCTCCTGGAGCTGCTGATCCGTAGGCCAAGGCCCCAGTTCCTCTCAACTTCTGCTCCCAGCCACAGGCTGATACTGGCCTCCACATTCTGTTACACGCTGGCACTGTTTGCCATTCAAACTGCTGTATGACATTATCCTTCAAGACATGCACAGTGCCTTAAACATTTCAAACCCTCCCGAGGAATCAAACCCTACTGCAGAGCCCACATGCCTAGAGAGGCCGTCAACCGTAAAAACTCATCTCCAGCAGGGGGTTGAGACCTACGTAGGTCCCTTCCAAGGTGGCAGGTCATAAGGCTAAGGCAGAATTCCCTTTCGTTTGAGAGGTAACTGCCATGAAGTATCTGTGGCAGCTCTGAGGTCTTCAGACATTAGCGACACTGGGTCACAAGCAACTCTGGAGTATTGGGTGGTGTTTTACTCTTTTGACTTTTTGGGGGACACCCCCAACTCCCAAATACACAGAGGCTTATTACTACTTATGGATGCTTGGCCTTATAGCTTGGCTTGTTTCTAACCAAGCCTTTCTTCACTTATATTATACCATCTACCTTTTCCTCCGGGCTTTTACCTTTCTTACGTCTGTCTGTCTTCCTACTCCGTGGCTGCCTATGTTGCTCACTGACCAGCTTCCGATGTCCCTCCTCTGATGTGGGAGTGTCATATATCAATCTGTTGATTTCATTGGTTAAGTAATAAACAAACTGCTTGGGCTCATAGCTTAGAACATAGGTGG
>NW_004949105.1:9077609-9085009 GCF_000317375.1 Microtus ochrogaster | reverse complement strand
GCCCGCCGCTCCTATTTCTACACTCCTCTTGTTTTCTTGCTGTTTCTTCTTGATCTTCTCCTCTCAAACTTCTCCTCCTATTTATTCTCTCTGCCTGCCAGCCCCGCCTATCCTTGCTCCTGCTTTGCTATTGGCTGTTCATCTCTTTATTAGACTGTCAGGTATTTTAGACAGGCACAGTGACACAGCTTCACAGAGTTAAACAAATGCAGTGTAAACAAAAAGTCACACACCTGGAAATAATATTCCCTGGCACTGGAGTCTTTTGAGGTCGGTAGCGTTGTGTCTAGAGTCAAGCAAATACACGAAGAAAGAGCACATGATCCTGAAAGGCAGAAGTTCTATAGATTTCAACAGACTCACCTAGGAGTCTGTGTTTGCTTTTTAATGGCTTGTTTTGGGAATGGGCTCTTACTAATCACTCTGTATCCAGGACCTCCAGTCTGCAAATATATCTTTAGCCATAACACTTAAAGGATCCACCTCTGAATAATATCACTATTCCTACTACCTCTTTTGTTTAAGACCTCAGGGACACCAGGTAAAACAGGGAAATTTCTGAGTGAATGAATTTATTCACTTTGCTGTAACAAATCTGTTAGACTGGGCAGCCTAGAAGCCAGGAGTGCCTTGTCTGGTTGAGACTGTTCCTCAGCCATGAGGCTGGCAAGTGACCTCAGAGAATAGAAGGGGGAAAGGAACAATGAGACTGATTTGGGTCCTTTATGACAGGATCTAATAGCCTCTGTAGGCTGAGACATGAACATTGGAGGAGCATGGACATTCAAACGACGCAATGTCATCTATAGTCAGCTTACATTCACAGGGAAAAACAATAGTGATTATAAAGGCTACCAGCAACCATTGTGGGGCAGCGAGGGGAGGGAGTGTCAGAAAATATGTTGCTTTATTCTCATGTGTGTGTGTGTGTGTGTGTGTGTATGTGTGTGTGTGTGTGTTCACCACAGAGTACAGGGTGAGGGTATAGCTCAGAGATAAAGTACTAACCTAGCATAGTAAAGACCTAGCTACAATACCCAGCACAGCAAACAAACAAAATAACCACTGAGTCCTCTGTAGGAATTGTGGGGATCCACTGTGTTTCAGAGGCAGACCCAAGCTGTTTCCATAGAAAGGACAGTGGATAGATCAGTAATTGTCTATACCTTCTAATCTGACCTCCCTTGCTTGCCATTCCTGCAGCACTCCACAGTGATCCCTGCACCTTCTGATTGACCACAGGCCATCTCTGCTCCGTTAGAACTGTAGGTAAGCTCATTGTTTTCTCTCTGTCACCCACTGTGTCCAGAGCTCAGCTGCTGACCTGGCTGGAGTCTAAGTCACAACAGTGAGTGGCCTTAATGAGGTGGCATCTGAATGCTGTGTGGCAGACAGATCCCACCCCTTCAAGCGCCGCTGCTTCCCCATCCTTGCTAAGCAGGATGGCACCAATTAATGTGGGATTTCCCTCTGTATGCTAGGAATATGTTTTATTACTATTGGTTAATAAAGAAGCTGTTTGGGCCAATGGCTTAGTCGAATATAGCCAGGCTGGAAGAGATATATATAGAGAGAAGGCAGAGTCAAGGAGATGCCATGTAGCTGTTGAAGGAGAAAGATGCCAGAACGGAACCTTACCCAGGAAGCCACAGCCTCATGGCAATACACAGATTGATAGAAATGGGTTAATTTAAAATGTAAGAGTTACTTAATAAGAATCCTGAGCTAACAGACCACGCAGTGTTGTCGTGAATATCGTTTCTGTGTGATTATTTGGGCTGGGTGACTGGGAAACAAATGAGCAGTCTCTGTTTATAACCAGCCCCAGGGAGCTCTCAGAACCTATAAAGTCCCTGGCAACTGGAATCAGAACTGCAACGTGTTTTTATGAATTTGGAAATCAAGCAACTCCCTCTCTCACTTTTTAAATTTTATTTTAAAATTCAGAAGGCAGTTCCAAGGGAGGCAGCGTAGTCCCTGTCGCACTAATATGGCGTGTGCTTACAGGGCATACTGAACTTACGAAAGGCTAATGGGCACACGCTTTCCTCCCAAGAAGCACACAGTCTGTCAGTCAGCTCTCTGCTGCTGTAACAAAACATACCCGATTAACTCCTTAGGAAGGAAGGTTTGTCTGGGTCTCAATCCACGGTCATGCAGCTTCCTCGTTCCGCTCCTGAGACCGGAGACCCCATGACCACTAGCCCACAACAGTCTCTACCGTTCCTGAGCAGGACCTGTGGGCCTATTTCCTCCAACCATGCCCCCTACCCCTGATAAGATCATCTGATTATGACTCCACCATGGGCCTAACCAAGCAATGAGGTCAGAAGCCTGATAGGATCCAGTCCACTCCCCGAAGTCTCCCAGCAGGCAACCACACCGGCAGTATGAAGCTTCAGGGACCTCTTTGATCAAAATCCTAATTCATGTATATGTACATTTGATGAAGCCGCATGTCAGCCCATGTCCTCTACACCCGTAGACATCTTCCCAGAGTGCACATGGAATTCTGTCTCCCCAACAGCGGCACTGGGCTGGTGTTCAACCCGGCAATTTTAGAAGTCGTTTTACCCTCTGCAAGTGTGTCTCTCTCTCACTCTCCACATAGATCTCTCTGTGTATCTCTCTGCATCTCTTGCTCTCTCTCTCCCTTCCTCCCTCCCTTTCTTCTTCCTTCTCCCTCTCTCTCTCTCTCTCATGGATTTCACATATATTCAAATTTACAAATGCGTGTGTTCATTTGCAGCATCCACAATAAAATATGATTGGAGTAAAGCAACCTTAATAGTAAAAATCAAATTGTAAAAAGGCAAAGTTAATAACCCGAGTCACGGCTATCAAAAAAACAGTGGTAATATTTCCACAAACGCGCCTCTCTCAGTGTCCAGAGATAATTTCTGAGTGCTTATTATTCACCTGAGCATGCAAATTTTAAATGCCTTGTTCTAGTACCTCCATTCTATTACATCAATTCTTTTGGCGATTTCCTTATAAAATTAGATTTGTGTGCCCGCGCTCTCCCCTGAAGCACTGAAGCAGAGGACTGTGGTAATCTCCGTCTCCTTTCATGCCAGATTTAACCTTATGATGCACACATTAAATACAGATTAACATCTTGTCTCCGAGAAACTTACACTTAGTAGATGGGCCAAAGTTTCAGCAACATATAAATCAATATACAATTCATGAAGGGAAAATGAGCCAGGTAGCAGCAAGTCTGCTCTTCTTTCGAGGAAAACGCATTGCTCCGGCTCAGCCACTGCATGTGAGAATCTGAGCTTCACCATGTCCAATGAGCCAAATGGGTTTTCCAGAACGTATGGAAATGAGAAAATTAGACTTCTCCAGACGTGTAAATCACAGTTATATATATGTGTGCTTTTGAAAAAATGAACCTAGTAAATCTGAGCTAATTCCAGTATCTCCAAGGCTCTGTCTCTGGAGGGCACATTAGATCTACATCAGCATTTCTTCAAAACCTACAAGAACCGAGGCTATCATTTTATCAGGGGGCTAATTCCCCTGTGGAGCCAGCCTTGCGGCAAAATGAAAATGTATTATATGTTTCAGGCCAGATGGCAATCCTGGAGCACACAGATGCAGTCGGATGGATCTTTTCATTGTTTCCTAGAGCGGAGGAAATAGAGCTTCGACCTAGACAGGTTCCGGCTGTCTTGCTTCTCTCCATGTGTGTGACCCACATCACCAAAGCACCGGAAGCTAGATTCAGAATCAAAGCCAAGGAAAGAGTTGGCAGTGAAGCTGCTGCGCCCACTGACAAAGCCTGGCTAAGATAGGATTGAATGCTGGGGAAAGGGGATGATAAGAAGCCCATTGTAAAGCCCTTTGTAATCTCTAAGTCAATGGAAATATCTTGGGTCATTGTTCACCAATCATAAAAGTCACCCCTTCATTATCTCAGTTACCCTTGGAGATCTAAGCCACTGTGTTCCTAGTAGTCCTTGAACTACTTTTCTTAATACTAAGAAATGAAATTCTTTCACTCAAGTGAAAATGTGACTTGCAGAGGAGTGACATTATTTTAGAAGTGTGTGTACGTGTGTGTGTGTGTGTGTGTGTGTGTGTGTGTGTGTGTGTGTGTAAGCAGGGTCTCTCACTGACCTGGCACTCACCAGGTATGCCAGGCTGCCTATCAGTGAGCCCTGGGGACTCACCTATGTCTGGCTCTCCCGTGCTGCGATTACAAGGATGCCCTCCACGCTGTACACGGGTGCTACGGAGTGAAGTCTATGAACTGAGTCATCCCCCAGCCCCCTACAGAAACTCACACTGAGATGACAGACAGGAAACCACGGCTCCCACTCCTTGTTTTTCCTATAAAAACCACAATTATTACACTGAGCTATTCCAGAGAAATAAACCAGGAGGCTTAGAGCAGCTGCTTTTGAATACTGATGATGCAATCTAGCTCTGCCGGCATGATGAATACATTCTGGTGCTGGGCATTATTAAATTTCGTTTTAATGTTTTTAATTGATTAGCGTGTGTGGTGTGCGGTGCTTATGTGAGCACAGGCATGGCCAAGCCGTGACACACGTATAGAGGTCAGAGGACAGCTTTGAGAGGCAGGGTTCTCTTGCCACATCATGGGGTCAGACTTCCTTACGTCATTCCCTCCCTGATGCTTCTTCCAGGCTGCAGGCCTATGAGCTTCTGGGTGATTCTTAGGGTTCTGTGTTTCCACAACTGCTTGCCACCACCTCTGCCTTATTTGGTATGGGTTCTGGAGATCAAGCTCACGTCACTAGACCTATGTGGAAAGAACTTCTACCTGCTGAGCCGTTTGCCAGCCCGCTGCTTCTGTCTTAACCAGAATCATTAATGACATTTTTATTTTAAAGACAAGGTTTTACTATATAGCACTGGCTAGCAAAAGAAAAAATCTTTACATAGACCAGGTTAGCCTTGAACTCACAGAAATCGACTTGTCTCTACCTCCTAAGCAATGGGATTAAAGGTGCCTACCACCACACCTGGAGTCAATGGGATTACCCCCCCAGCTACCCCCACATGTGACTGAATAACAGTTATTTTTTATGTTGATATATGGCAAAGAAAATATTGATAAACACAAAGCTAGTAGCTCTCATAATGATAGTACTTAATACTTAAAAAGAAATATCATTAAAGAAACATAAGACATTTCTATTGCTGGATATGTGGGGGACAATGTGCCTTTAACTAGAAAAGTTTTGCTCTAAAAATGTTCCATGCCAAGGCTGTTAGGATGATGCTGGCCTCAAACTAGTGATCCATGGTGGGGCACACCGGTAGGATTCGCCGAAGGAGGTGGAGGCAGGAGGATCACGAGTTTGAGGCCAGTATCGGCCTAACAAAGGGAGATCCACAGAGACCGGGAGCTGAGCTCTAAGGAAACAACACCCATAGAGATAAGAGCACAGAAATTCTTGTTGATCGCGGCTGGTGTCTTGAGGTGATCCACAAGACATACTGGTGGCACAGGAGAAGCAAGCCCATCAGAATCAGCTGAGCTCTCTCCACTCTGGGCTGAGGTAAAAGATGCCTGAGAATGACCTTCATGCTTAAGAGTCCCCTAGTGCTATCTGAGAAATTCACAGTCCCCACTGGAGTGGGACAATCACGCAGCACTGAGCGAGTGGTCTAAGGAACTATGAAGCTTCGGACCCAGGGAAGAGCGAAGATGTTCCCTGTTGACCCGTCATCCAGGCCTCCAGAAGGGGCCTCCCTTGTATGACCTCACCAGGTTGGCATTAAGAGATACGCTCGTTCCAAGTGGAGTGGGATCTGGTGAGGTGAAGGGCGAGGATGCAGAAGGCCTGTCCCATTGGGCTGGGAACACTCACACTGTCCAGGCTAATGGAAACTTAAGGCGCAAGCTTCAATCTACAAAAGTAAAAGGTGGAGTCCTTTTCTGCCATAAGCATCAAAGATGCTTCCAGATCACCTCAAAGGGATGTTTGTATTTACACGGTTTCTTTCCTTCTACCGGGTCTCTGAGTCCTGATCCTGTCAAAGGGAAACATTTGCCTGACAGCCTAAGAGTCCTCTTGAGCCTCAGAGCTGTCTCAAGAACAATGCTCCGAGAAAAGTGTAGTATCTCTGTACAAATGTCATATATAATTACACTTAACAAAGACACTTTTTCAGGCAGGGTCTCAGGAGCTCGGGCTGGCCTTGAACTTGAAATATCCCCCTGCACCCGCATCCCAAGTGTTGGGCTTACAAGCCAGTACCACCGTTCTCTGCATCTTTTATCTGGAGCAGAATGTAAATCAAATTAACTTAGGCTCCCAAAAGTAATTGACTTGTTTTTCCTTTTCTTAAGTTTCCAGGGCTGCAAAGGATCACCGTGACCTGGGGTTATTTCCTGGAAGTCAGTGACTAACTTAATTAAAAGAGCCCGAGGCTATTTCCAGACAGGTGCCGACTATAGCTGGCATATGAAGCAGGTACACAATGCTGTTTACATTCAAGTCCAGCTTTAATGTCTTGGGAAGGAGAGAAAAGGAGTCGTTACTGTGTCTTACAGGAAACATCAAAAGCCACAGCAGCTGTGTGTCTTCACACTGTCCTCCCACGTGGCCTCCGTCCAAAGGAAGAAGCAAGCTAGAGGCTTAAGGAATGACCACACCTCCCATCTCCGCCAAGGAAACTATAGATCTGCTTAAGAGAGAAACAAGGTATAAAAATTTTTAAATGTAAGTAAGAAAGAATTGGAAGCGTGTACAGTGGCAAAGCAATGGTTGAATAGGTAACGTATCTAAGGTCTTTATGCTAGAAACACTCTAGACAATGAGAGCACAGCATAAAAAGGATGGGGACTATTTAAGTAAGCCATGCAAAAAAGATGTTTGGTCCCGATAAAGCTTGGTCGTTGCTTCCTGTGGCTGTGTATTGTGGGCGTTCACAGTGCTGGTCATTAAGAGAACGTAGATTCTAAGGCATTGAGGCAGACCATTGGCAACACCACTGTTTCATGTTGTGAAACCAGCAAACATGAAAGTATAGGTGTAGCTGCGAGAGACAAGAGCCGTTTTGACAAATGGATTATGTAATTCAAGTACCTCGGCAATAAGGGAGAGAGGAGACATATAGCTGCAGAGATAGTATGGTGGATCGTCATGATTGTCTTGAGAGTTCACTAGCAGAAGTGGACAATTGCTCAGCCAACCTTCAAGTCGGACCTACACTTTCACTGGCATTCCAGAAAGAGAAAGTGTTTGGTTAGTGCCTTGGAAACAAACTTCACCATCATAGGTATCACATATGGAGCTAAGTGAGCTAATAAACGCCAACCAACCCTGCATTGTGCCCATCTTTCTGCTGAGTGCTTCCAAGCTGTGCTCCTATTTAAATGTAGGTGTGAGAAAGTGTACATGACTACGTGTGTGTGT
>NW_004949105.1:9060594-9076804 GCF_000317375.1 Microtus ochrogaster | reverse complement strand
CATATATTTAAATAAAGGTGACTAATATCTCAGTGGCTGTGTGTGTGTGTGTGTGTGTGTGTGTGTAGTTGTAAATCTGAATATATTTAAAAATTCACATGGATGAGCTGGGTGGTGGTGGCGCCTTTAGTCCCAGCACTCGGGAGGCAGAGGCAGGTGGATCTCTGTGAGTTTGAGGCAAGCCTGGTTTATAAGAGCTAGTTCCAGGAGAGCTAGGGCTGTTACACAGAGAAACCCTGGCTCAAAAAATAAAAACAAAACCAAAACAAACAAATTCACGTGGATGACATGGTTTTTTCCTGCCTGAATCTGTTTTTCACAATCTTTAGCAGGCTATGGAGCTGGATGTGAGATTGACTGCTTGCTAACTCTGTCCACAGAGTGGCAGCTGACAAAAGACACGGGCACACAGGCCCACGCACTATCATGGGGAAACTTGTATGTGTTCATGTGTTTTTCTTTTCTTCTCACATTTGTTAGGAATGGTGCGATTTTTACTGCATGTATTTTTTTTAAGATTCAGTTTTTAAAATTTTTATTTTGACTGTTACATCTTTTTTATTGATTTTATTGAGCTATACATTTTTTCTCTGCTTCCCTCCCTTCTTCTCCCCTCCCCTTCAACCCTCTCCCATGATCCCCATGCTCCCCATTTACTCAGGAGATCTTGTCTTTTTCTACTTCCCATGTAGATTAGATCTATATAAGTCTCTCTTAGGGTCCTCATTGTTGTCTAGGTTCTCTGGGACTGTGATTTGTAGGCTGGTTTTCTTTGCTTTATATTTAAAAACCACTTATGAGTGAGTACATATGATAACTGTCTTTCTGGGTCTGGGTTATCTCACTCAATATGATGTTTTCTAGATCCATTTATTTACTGAGTGTCAGCATGGATGTATGTGTGGTCATGCCTGAGCTTGTTATGCCTGAGCAGGCCATGGGAGAGTAACCTCTGAGACATGATTTACAGGTGGTTGTGGGACACCCAGCCAGGTGCTGGGAACCCAACCTGGGTCCTCTTCAAGAGCAGCAAGTGCTCCTAACTGCTAGGACATCTTTTCAACCCTCCTCTAGAGTTTGTTTTGTTTTCCTTTTAACTGTTCAGAGCATTGTTGGGAGTTGAAGAAGTACCCTGCAAAACATGTTTGTGCCAGAAGCATACTAAATAATGACAAATCAACGTTCCATCAAATGGAATGAACAGGAATGACTTAACAAATGTGCTAAGTAAGCACACCAGATGATAAGCTGGTTAGAAAGAGTGATAGTTGGTTTCAGACACACACACACATACACACACACACCTATACACACATATACATACGTACACACAGACACACACATACATGTACATGTGTACATTCACATACATACACACATTCAACTGCCAAAGCACACATGTGTAAACATGCACACATGCATACATGCATGCACATATATACACACACACATGATCTTTCTTCTCGCAACATGGCAATGCCTTTGTACCTGACATAATTCAAAATTCATAAAAAAAATTCAGGTATTTCCCAAACCCAAATCCAGTCCTCTCACCCTCTCCTTCTCAAAGTCATGCAAATAATTGCAGCTTTTCTTCCCCATCACCATTCCCTAAAGTAAGACCAGAAAAAAAATCCAGAATTCTTGGCTCAAAACCTTTCTGTCTATGAAAACACGATGTGAAGAGCCTTGGATTATGGAAGACCCATAGACTAAAGGCCACTGGAGCAGCCTAGTCTGCCTGTGACCACGTCAGAGTTCCTCCAAACTTAATGGGAACTACTCACCAGGAACTTGGCGTGCTGGATGGAGAGCTGCTCTCCATATTAGGGGCCATGCATTATTAAACATCATCTCATTACAATGGAAATTATGACCTTGTCGCCAGCACTATAAATGTCAAGAAATCCCACTTTAAAGGAATATATTGTCTTGATTACAAAGCAAAACCTCTTCCCTTACTTGAAAAACAGAAGAGAAGAAAACTTGCTCTGTTTTCATTGAAATCATTTTCACCCCAAAAAAAATCTATGAAGAATTATGGACAGCTCATAAAGCTTCTCATAACACAACCTTAAGATATGAAAAGCATATTATACAACACATACATGCACACACGTAAACACACACAAAGGGAAATTCTACCTCTTTCCCAGCAGTTCCCAGCCACTCACATAAACCATCTGACATTCTAATTAGTGTTAAAACCCACGTTACCTAAAGTCTAAATAGAATCTGAATCAACTGAAAAACAATATTCTCCAAATGCTAAGGCTTGCACATTTATTATTATATGAGAATAACGACTATGTTATTACTTCTTTCCTCCTAAAAACATCAGTATATCTCAGTGTTACAAAAACAAGTTTTCTGAAAAGTTAGAAACTCAATACTGAGAAAAAGCCACTGTGTCTTGTGGAAGTCTAATAAAGGGCATGACGAGGGGCTTGTTGTGCAAACCTGAGGACCTGAGTTTTGATCCCCACCCAGCAGAGCAGACGTCCTGTCCTTAATCTCAACGTGCCCCTGTGGAGGTCAAGACTGGAGACACAGCAATGAACACAGAGAGGGATGAGGGTGAGCATTGGCCCTGGGGGCTGTGATCAGATCCCGCAGGCTCGGGGAGCTATGCAGAAGAGGAGGCAGAAACACTGAGAGCAGAGCCAGAGGTGACAGGTGGCTTCGAGGAAGCAGCGTCCTCCTGTCACAACAGGATTGATGAGAACTCAGAGACTGTGGCAGCCTGCACAAGGCCTGCCCCGGGTTCAAGCCAGATGGGGCCCGAGCACTGAGAGACAAAGGTGACTCCCTCCCCTTTAGTGTGTGTTCCCACGGGGTGTGCACAAACAAACAACACACACCAGCCAGCCTTCCAATGATTGTGGAGGCCCCCCAAAGTCTGAGATGGGTGAGCTGCAGCTAGAGCATGAAGTGTCCTTAAACACATGTGATTGACCAAGTCTGGGGAATGTTCCATTCATGTACACAACATGTACAGTGTATACACACAAATTCTCAACGCTGAGACCTGGCAAGAATCATTTAGAATGCTTTCAGACTTCCTGATCCCTTGTACCACACAACAGACCCATTTAGATCATACTATCTAAGGGAAAACGCAGACACCAATGATTTTAAAATTACATTTTCTTACATGTTTTCTTAGGATACAGTATCAGAGTTTTGTTGTTGTTGGCTTTTTTTTTTTTAGTGTTTTTGTCTTAATGACATGGGTACACTTGTGTGGTTTTGACCTCTCTGTCTCCTTGCTCCCCAACAAATAAATCATGACTATATATTCAGAATGATTTATGTGTCATCCTGAAAATTCTAAATAAACCACAATATATAATAAGCTATCAGTATACATATCACACCTAAGTATTACACACATAAACATGTTTATTAATGTCGGGCGGGGAGCTTGCATTTTTTTTTTAAACTTTGCTTTAAACCGTAGACTTTCGGAGCCACTGAGCTCTATTTTTGTGATTAAAGAGGGTGTATTTAATTTGCACAAACACACCTTTTTGTCAATAGAATATAGGACTTTTATCTTCTCCGAGGGGTCAAGTGTTAAGTCAGAAACATCTTTCAAAGGAAACGTGATAAAAGTGATGCCAGATTCAAGCCAGTGATCTGTCCCAGAACAAAGTATCCTATTTTCCCTCTTCAAAGGACTCTAACAAGTGGGTATTAAACTTCATCTTAATGTTTAACACACAAATTTATTTTTCAAGCTGCAGCTTTGAAAGCGAAGGCTGTGAATTCTGTGCTGTCGGTGAGTTCCTTTCATGAGTCCCTGCCAGCCGAGCCTGAAGCAGCAGTTACTCCCAGTAGGATTTCATCTGGGCAAGTGGCGGGACTAAATGCCTGAAGTGATCCCACTGTGCGCAGAGCTCTGGGCTAATTTGTTAGATCTGCATTTTATTTGCTTTCCTCGCGGGCTTTGTCGGCAGTTTATTGATAAGCTGGTTTTTGTCGCATTCGCTGGAAGTGGATGTGTATTGATCTTGTTTGCATCTCCCACTTCCTAGCAATTAGGGAGCTGGTAACAGGGTAAATGCAGACAAGCTCCACGTGCTGTCATTGTCAACGATCCATTTTCTCGTGGGGCTTCTGTCGAGGTTGTGCTTTAAAGGTGTGCACCACGTACAGGTGTTTTTATGTTTTAAGAAGCTGGTCTGCTTCAGAACAACCTGAAAGGGTCGGTGCCAACTTTTTTATTTACTTCATTTCTGTTGATTATTTTCAGGGAAGCGGCCCTTAAAAGACATTCAACATCTGGGCTGGCAGACCCTTTTCATGATGGTAGTGTTGAAAGCGACGGAGAAAACCTCTGACTCTATACCTCTCCCGTGCAAAATCAAAGCCAAAACCTTCTTTGAAGGTCAGGGAATGTGTGCGGAGAGGAGGCTCGGCTTCAGAAGATCCATCACCACTCTTTTTTTTTTTTCCCTGTGGTGCACACACCCCTGGGAGGATGCTAGTGGTCCACGTGTCCTTGGGATACTGATCGCTTCCACCTTCATCAGGCTCTCCCAACAAAGACAGGGATGGAAGAGCCATGGCCTGCTGGTAAGTTCTGAGGGCATTAAGGACAACATGGCAGCCTGGCAAAGAGAGGGGACGATGTCAACTTGTCTCCAGGGCCAATGGAGGGATGCTGCTGTCTTTGGACTGTATGAATGAAGGGGGAAAGTCCAACCCATCTCAGATGTCAACTAAGCCAACCTTGTAAATAATTTCAAAGGTGCTTCTAACACACTGTGTGGATGACCAAGAACCCAAGGCTGGATAGGTTGTGCGCCTAGGGGAAAACCAAATACTATTGTTCCACTGAGAGAACATAGCTATAAAATGACTCCTAAGGACATAGTGCTGGGCCTATACCTCAGTGTCTCTTTCAGCCAACACCAGAGAAGCATTTCCTTGTACAGAGACCCACGACTGGACAATGGAGAAAGAACAAGAGACTTTGGAGCACTCAGTCAGAAGAGCATTTGGCCAACACAAAACTCACTCAATGGTGTTTTCTTATACAATTTATCTCACTCTGCTTTGTTTGTGTGTTTTATAGTCTTTGATGTGTGCATTTAGGCTTCCGTTTTTGTGGCTTTTGTGTGGGCTTTTTGGTGTGTGTGTATGTGTTTCTTGCTGGTTTTGTTTGCTTTTTAAATAAAGAGAAAAGGAAGAGTTGGGTGGGTAGGAATGTGGAGAAGATATAGGAGGAGTTTCACTAGGAGAAAATTGTGACTAGTGTAGGCAGATCAGAATATATATAGTCTATAAAACACTTTTCATTAAAGTGGAAGCATCTTTTTAGACTTATCTCTCTTGTGTGTATGCGTCTTTTGCCTGCATCACAGAGGGTAGAAAAAGGTGCCAACTATCCTAGAACTGCAGTCACAGACAGCTGTAAACTGCAGTGCCAGTGCTGGGACTCGAACCTGGGACCCGTGGAAGATCAGCTAGGGCTCCTAACTGCAGAGCTGTGCCTTCAGCCCAGCACAGCCTGGATGAGAGCCACACATTTCCTTCTATATGATTGCTGGGAACGGAAACTCCCAGAAAACATTCAGAAAAGGCAGACGGATTAGAATGTCATGACTGTGGAACATTGCAATGGTGTAGATCAAGAGTCAAATCATCATGGGCTATCTTTGGAGGATCAATAGATATCCATTGCCCAGCTCTGTGTCCTGTGACTCTCAGGTAAAACCTTGGAAATGTATTAACTTGGCAAACCACTGCCTTCCACCAACTCGAAAGCTAAGACTGTCACCAGATAACATGCAACAGTACAGCAGATACTCCCTGCTTTGCTACACCCTGCCTCCCTGATGTTTTCACCAAGGTATTTGAAAGATGTCCCGCTTGACTTTTTTGTTCTATATCTACTAGGAAAATGTCATAAAATCATTGCCACATTTTTGGAGTCAGGTATTTGGAGACAATCTGAATCTGTATCCCCAGGCCATAGTTACTCATGCCTGGCTAAAGCTGTGTCCTTCCCTGTAAGGTGAAAGCTATCCCAACACGTTTCCTTGGTTTTGTTTTATTTCTTGCAAATATCTTGAGACAGTGGGGAGTTTGGCATGTTGAGGGGAAGACAGAGTTTCAATATGAAAAGTGAAAACCAAGTTGCCATTTCAAAGACCTGTTGCCGTTTATCTCCCTGAATGATTTTTCTCCCTCTCTACAGCTACCCTGCATCCTTTACCAATACATCTAGAGACACCGAAGGGTGTAAAAGTGAAGCCAATGGGTCCAATCGACAGGGTACGGAGGTCAGCGGCTAACTCTGCACCCTCAAAAGCGGTATCTTATTTTTAGATGATCACCTATAAAATTTGAATAATTGCATATCTCTGTGGAATTTTGAGGTGGTGAGGGATAGGAAACACATGGGTGCAGAGGCATTGCACCATAACTGAGGAGCAACGTAGCTGAGATGGGCGTGAAGTCATCAGAAGGTGAAGCTCAGCAGACAGCCTGCAAATAAAGCCTGAACCTCTGCAGAGAGGGAGAGAGAGAGGCGGCGGTGGGAGACTAGAGCACTGGGGTCTGACAGGAATGTAGGTGAGGTCTCTAACGCAGACAGAACCATGTCACTCTACAATGCTCATACACCAATCCTCTAGGACTGTGAGCACAGCAAAGGGGAGCATGGTCGGGGATACAAATAAGAGCATCTGCGAGACAAAATGTCCTAGATGACCCAGGTAGACTCAGTTCAGTAATAACTTCCCTTTAGAAATGGGGAAACCTATTTTTGAGCTTATTTTAAAATGCACTAATACTATATAATGAACACAAATATATATACATATAATTTTAATGCAGTTAATCCACACAGTGAGTTAATCCTTCCAGGAGCCATGGGCTATCACACAAGAACCTTATGGCCAAGCAGAAATTATTTCCCTTCCTCTTGTGGGTTGGTGGTGGGGGAATCCAAAAGACACCCCCTAAAAAACAGTATAGGTTGTTGTTATTGCTCTTTGTTGCCTGTCAGGACATGAAAATAAGACCCTGTTGTTTTAAACCACATACTTTGGTTGGAGACAAGCTAGAATTGATCTGGAAGCCTCCTCTTTGGGGACTGTTTCTCATGGTGTCAGAAGAGGTTATGCAAGACACCAAGGGTCCTGCCCATCCTCACAGCCTGAAACCCAGAATGATGGATCCAGGGACACCCTATGACACCTACAGTGGTGTAATAGGGGCATCTGTGTCTTGCGGGCAACCAAAAGCTGTCTAATTAGCTGAAAAGCCTGCCTCATCAACTGGAGGAAGCTCACACCTGGCACTGTAAACCTACCCAAAAGCCTATGGCTGAAGAAGCAGTAGACCCTGAAGGAGAACCTACTACTGCCATATTAGTAAAGTAAGATAGCTTCCAACTGCCCCCTAAACACTCAATCTTACACCTATTCTAAGTGCAGCCCTCACATCTCGTCAAAGACATTTCCTTTTTGCAACAGACATTATTATCAAAATCTACAGTTGGTCAAAAAGCAAAGAATAAGTGACCATGGGGTTCCCAGCCATACATGGAACATCTATAGCACAACTACTACACCTAAGGTTCAGGGAACTTTGTGGAAGGAGCCCACATGAAGGTTATAGGAGCCTGAAGACCATGCTGGGAGAGGGAAGTGTCAGTGGTCTGAATGAAGACCTTCCCTGATCTTCCTGGCCAGACAGAGGAAGTAGCCTTAGGCTGTTAGCTGGGGACTAATGTAATAAGGAGGTGGTTCCTGGGGCCTCCCAGGAGAACGAGGCCTAAGTGACACTTTCATTTGAATCCAGTACGACTGAGTCAGGCTTCTGGTCAAAGAACTGTACGATCACAAACCTGGGTGCTTTTCAGTGCAGTGTTCACGATTTACTAAACAAAATTTCCCCAGAGACCACACAGCCTGAGGTGAGCTCTCATGGGGAGGTGGCACCAAACTGCACAGAGAGGTGACCGAGCACCTCCTCTGTTAGGACAACACAGTCCATTCCCAAGTACAAAGTGAAGGCAGGTAGCAGAAGCCATGGTGGAGCCCCTGGGCAGAGCCACACAAGGAGGATCTGTAAAGCCCAATATTAGAGATCATGAGGCCCCGCTTCACAGCCTGGGAGAGCTCCAAATTCAGGGCCCTTGTGCAGAGCAGCCTTTCCATGTAAGTAACCTACCTACTGTTTCCATGGGTTCAAATCCTATCTTCAGATATCAGTCACCAACTCAAAAGACCAGCTCAACCAAAATGGTCACAGCTCCCTGGCCGGTTCTCCATGCTCCATGAGGGTCCCTTAGTCCAACTCACATCCTTTATTACTGATGTGTTAACAGTTAACCGCAGCTAACTCTGATATCTCCCGTGACTTCTGTCATGTGATGGGAGTATATCACTGCCAGTGCCACGAAACATAAAGATCTTTAACAAAATGTTTGTAAATGAGAGAGTGATCCCAAACACAGCAGACACCTTCTATCCTGGGCGCTAGATTGGACGAGAACATTTCCCAGTGTGAATCTAAGCAAGCAGATCATAACAAATAGCAGCTAGATCTCTTTGTTTAGTTCTGTTCTATTTTGTTTGAAATCGCAAGCTCTTATTGTGCCACCTAAGCTTATCTGGATGTGTGGGAATCCTCCTGCCTCAGCCTCAGTTTATAAATAAGTCGCGCCACATCTGGCTTTATGGTTGTTTATTTTTGTTTGTTTGTTTGCTTTTCGGGTTTTGTTTTAGACTTGATCTCCCAAGGTTGCCAAGCCTCGTCTAGAGCCAGGCATTCTCTAAGTGCAAGGTGTGCACCCCCAGATGCGATTGTGAATGGACTTTAAATATTAACCCTTGCACTTAAACTTGTTCACCAAATTTCTGAGCTGGGTTCTGTAACTCGCATTTTTGCCTTGTTTGGTTGCATAACTCACCCAATAACACAGAATTCGTTAGACTGTTCAGCTGCCATAGCAAATACCTGGGGCAACACAGATTAAAGAGCAGAAATTAATTTTCTCCCAGTTCAGCTGGGCATGCAGATCAGAGTGACAGCAAAGTCGGTTCCTTCTGAGGCCTCTATCCTTGGACTACAGATGGCTGCCCCCACCCCAGCTGCCTCTCGACCAGGTCTTTTTCTCTGTGTGTGAACGTAGCTAGGGATTTTGTCTTCGTAAATGGACAGCAATCATATTGGTTAACTACAACCTCAATTGAATTACCTCTTTGGCTAATTACCCGTATTTGGATACAGTTACATACCGAGGTACTCAGGTTGGGATTCCAACATGTATCAAGAGGGCACACAATTCAGCTCCCCAATCCACACACATTTTAAAGGTTCATTTGTTTTATAAAGGCAATAATAGCTACAATCTGACTGGCAGACCCTTGGATTTACATCTCCGTGTGTTAGGAGTCTTCTCTTCCACAGCAAGTCTTGGTTGGTTGGTTGGTTGGTTGGTTGGTTGGTTAGTTGGTTTGGTTTTTTTTGTTGTTGTTGTTGTTGTTTGGTTGGTTGGTTGGTTGGTTGGTTGGTTGGTTGGTTGGTTTTTCGTTTCGTTGTTTGTCTTTTGCTATTGCCCAAAGCATGTGCTAATCTCACAGGAACAACCATTTCTCAAGATCAGGCTTCACTGTTGCACCTTCTGTGTTATTAAGCCATGTGATCTCAATAGCTAATAAAACTGCATAAGCAGGCCTAACAGACCCTTGGTAAGCTCACAACTCAACTCCTTGATCACTTAGAGCTATGGATGCTGGCCAGGGGAGGACACCCCCCAGCAGCCGTCTGTGCTGAGCACATGGAAGACTGATTTTAGAGTTTTTCTCCCCCAAGGAACAGAATCTGTGACTTGGACCCCATTGAGTCCAAAGGGACACGACTCCCTCCCTCCATATCCCTTTGCAGAATTTCCATGTTGTTCGGTTACAGTGCCTGACATTTACTGTCCAGTGTGGGCTGGATTCTCCACGCTAGGCAGAGCTACTAGCCTTGGGATGCAAGTCTGGTATTTTGACAGAAATTCCCATTGGCCAGGAGAAGGGACTGTTCAGGAGGCCTGTTCTGCCTTCCGGCATTTCCCAGTCATTTTAGACGCCAGGAATGTTATCCATCTTCTATCTAGGAATGTAAGCTTTATCTTTCTTCTGGTGCTTTGAAGCATTCTTCACCTTCTTCAGGAATAGCCCTGGTCCTCCATCTTTCCCCCTCAGGTAGGTTCTCCATTCCTTTCTCCATCCCAACAGCCTCCCTCTGATCCACATCACCAAGGTGTGGCCTGCCTGTGACACCAGAGGCTAACTCCTACAGATTGGGGCCCAGGGAGGCCAAATGGGAACAAACAACCTCTTCTCACCCTTCACTCTCCTACTGAGATATCTGAAAAACATTTTGTTTGCCTCTGACAAAACAGTCTTTTTTTTTTCTAACCAGCAAGGACATGGATGAGTTGGGTGTGAATTGGCACTGTCAGAGAAATCCACCTGGGTAGTTTCCTCCCTCTGTAGATGCGCAGGGTGCTGGTCATGAATTCTGGAGTACTAGTTTAGAACCAACTGTACCTTGTCCACTTCTCTTGCACACTTGTTATATCTGAGGACTGCTTCCAGATGATTTAGGAAAGCTACTTATAATTCAACTTTGGAATACATTGAAAGAGAACTAATTCACTAAATATTCTGGATAACTAGCAAACCATTTATCCATCATTTGCATTGGGTGCACACATTAATGTGTACGTAGGTGCACGTGTTTGCAGGTGCATGAGTTTACGTGTGCATGAGAGCATGGAGATCAGAGACCAACCTTGGTTGTTTTTCCCTGGGTGCTGACCACTATGTTTGGTGAGACAGGGTCTCTCACTGACTTGGAGTTCACCATGGAGTGCCAGATACCTACCTCAGGACACTCCTCACACTGGGATTGCAAGTGTGCACAACCCATGCCTGACTTTTGAAATGTGGTCTTAGAAATTGAACCTAGGTCTTCAAGTTTACACGGCAAATACGTTATTGACTGAGGGCTGTCTTCCCAGACTTCTGTAGCTTTTTGTTTGATTGGTTTAGTTTGGTTTTGGTTTTCCAGTTCTGTGAATTGAATCCAGGGCCTCAGGCATTCAGGGCAAACACTTGACCAGTGATCTACATCTTGCCTTCTGCCCCTTTGTTCTATTGCCTGCCCTGGAGTTTGTTCTAGAATCAATATTTCTGTCCTAGTTAGAGGCAGTGAGGCATTCTTGAATAAGATGGCAAGGCCTGGAAACCACTATGCAGACCCTAACCACTGGTTATAGCAACAGTCTCCTACCTCGAAAAGTTAACAGGTTACTTGATTGGCTCTCTCTCTCTCTCTCTCTCTCTCTCTCTCTCTCTCTCTCTCTCTCTCTGGCTTTTACCCTCTATCATCCAGTTACACAGAAAATCTTACTGTTCTGTCTTCAAAATACATAAAAAAAACCAATGTTTCCCCAGGCACCAGGGCCTTCCCCTGACTCCATCCTCCCCTCTCCCATAGACTGGGTGCCTGACCTAGCAGACAGATAACTTGACTCGTTTTAACACTTGAGTTCCTGTAACTCAACAACCTGAAGAACATATTCCAGATCTAAGTGGGTTCACATCACTCATAAGAAATTCATCAAAGATTTCTATACTATTAGGAACAAACTCTCAAGCATTTGCATTGTCTATGAGGTCCTGCCCTGTTCTACATTATCCACGGGTATACCAGTTGTCCAAGTGCTTATGATGCCTGTAAGGTCCTGCACTATCCTGTGCTGTTTTCACATATACCAACCTGGCCTTTCTCTGCACAGGTGGCTCCTACCTCACTGTTTGCTCCACATCCCCTTTCTTATTGTCCACAGACAGCCAGATGTACACACACCTGAAGGATTTTTGTAGCCACTGTGCCTCCTGGGAGGCTGCTCTCAGAGAGGTGTCTGTAACTCCATTCTTTACGCTCTTCAAATCATCGCTCAAGTCCCTGACCATCTTCCAGCTGATAGCATCCCTATTGACTCTATTTTATCCCATCTCCTCCAACACCCCCACACCACTGCTTTTTCTTCTTTCTCCCATGGACTCCCTCAGCTCATGTATACCTTACATGTATGTTACATCCATTTCTCTCTTTCCACTTCATGTTTTCCTGCAGTATGAAACCCCTTTACCCTGCTCATTCACACATCCCCAGCCCGCATCCCTCTGTGCCTTGCCTCAGCCTGCTGGCATCTTCTCACCTTGGTGGGACAGAGGGGTTCAAGAGAACCTCTGACTGGCTGCTTTCCACACCCACCACACCCCCACATTTCCAAGAAGCAGGATGGGGGCCATGAGGCCAGGTACTTTATTATGTGATTCACAAGCCAGGGCTACTTAAGAGCCTCCCTAATTCCTGTGTTTACTGCAAGTTAAAGATAGTTCTTAAGAATGCAGGATAGATAGCTGTGTGTGGTGGTACACACCTTTAATCCCAGCACTTGGACGAGGAACGCAAGAGGATCAAGAGTTCAAGGACAAGCTAAGCTGTGTAATGAATTCAAGGCTAGCCTGAGTTCCAGAAGACTGCCAAGATAAAAGAAATGACGGTTAGTATATGTGACAGTTTTGTGCCGTGCAGATACCTTGTTTTTATGTCTTAGAGATGTGATCTTTTGCACTGATTAGTGAGGTCACCTTAGTGAACACAACTTCCTCACGGCAATATCACTAGTGTCCTGTACTTCACTCACTGACACAATAACTCTCTTCCAGGCATGAAAATATTTAGGTTAAATTTTCCCCAGGCCTTGGAATAGCCATCAAATTTATCTGGAGGTCATCTATGATAAGTGCTGGCATGTGGGACTGGAGTGATGGCTCAGTGGTTAAGAGCCTGGTCTGCTCTTGCTGAGGGCCCAAGTTCAATTCTCAGCACCTCATCCTGGGTATGTCTCAATGCTACCTGTAACTCCAGCTCTGGGAGGATCTGATTAGGGGCTTGCATTCATGTGCATATACCCATACACAGACATACACATAATTAAAAATAAAAGTAAACCTAAAAAAAATAAAGGAAAGAGAATCCTGACGTACACATAAAATAAAGTATGAAAGTTTTATGGAGGAACAACAGCTCTATCTAGAACAAAGTAAAACAGTCCAAATGAAGAACAATAACAACAAGAAGCATGATTAATTAGCAAGCCTCCTTGTTCCAATGTCTACACGTCGTAAATACCCAAGGAGGCTTTAGAGAGCTGCCTTGCCCCAAGCCCTGTGCTTATCGAGGTTGCGCGTGTGAGTCAGGGGTTTACAGTACTCCCAGCTGCAGGTTCTTGACTGTACGACCATGTGTTTGATGGTCCAACCAGATGTAGGCCATAAAACGGTTTTATCTATTCTGTGGTTTGCTTCGTACTAAGAAAATAAACTTCAAATGCCTAACTTCTTCGAGACTGTTCCACTATTGCGGCAGTTGAGCAAACAGGGTTTTGTTGTCCGGTTCCCTAAAATATGCTCTGAAAATCAAAGCCTATTTAGGAAGATGGATCCCCACTCCTGAGATGGTAAAAGGACCAGGAGGGTCTGAATGGATTGTGCTGTGTGTGCAATGGCTCAGTTTATTGATTTCTAGGCTGGCTGATGGGCTGGAGCCTTCATTGATAGCTCCTTCTGGCTTCCTCCAGTCTGAAAAGGAAATGGTGCTGTCTGCTCTGCTTGGAGCCTGCATTATTGATATTCTTTAATCATTATGTTGGAGCATAAAGCTGCTGTTATGTTGCAATTATGATGTGTCTTTACAGATGTAGTTAGTGAAACAAGAATAGATGATGTGGCAGGCAGGGCTGGCCTCTCATGCCTGCAAGGCTGAGCACAATTCACAGAGCTGGGGGGGAGACCCCTGGCATGCTGGCTTTTTGGCAACAGTAATACAAAAGGAACCCTCCTAAATTTTCTGAGGAGGAAAAGCCATCTCTAGCATTTTAGCCCAATGGGAGACCCGCAGAAGAAGAGAGTTCATTTTCTAAAGCAGTGCATCTATTTTAAGTCATCTTTCTCCAGATGTGTAGCCTCTGTCCCCTCACCACCATCCCCCAACAACTAGGGATGCAACCAGAGATGGATGCATGGGAGGACAAATGTTTTACCAAAGGGTTAGCTGCAACCCAAGCCCCAGAAGCCTCTACATACTTTTTATCAAAGTCACAGATTTAAGAAGCGAATCGAGGTTATGAACATTCCTTAGGAGCAAATTAGCAAAACCACGTCCGACTACTGATGCCACTCAAGGTTCCCCACCTTCTGTTTTACCTAAATGTCCCACCAACCCATTGCTGTTGCGATTCAACCAGCAAATGAAGTCATGCCATCGCCATAGCAAATACTTCTACACTTTTTATTCTTTTACCAGGTAATAAGGTAACATCTGCTCTAGCAAAATAGGTATTTCTATTTCTAAAAGCAGCCTCTGAGTGGAGGTGGTTGTCCAAGGTCAAACAGAATGTTTCCTCCTGAGTACAAGGCCTGCTGTGTTCAAGGCACAGCTTCTACTTGTCTGGGATACAGAGGAACACTGACACCCAAGACGAACATCGAGTTTGTTGTTTAAAGCCAGTAACATTCGGGGGTCTTGTTCTTAGAAGAGTATCACCTAGCCTATTCCAGCCTAGTGAAAATCTACTTGTAATAGTCAGCGTGACCCTTTTGGCCTTCTAAATGTAGTTGTCTCCCTTAAAACAGCTTTCCTGAGGCGTCACCCTCCTGGGTTATTACAGGGTGATGATGACACAGAAAGCCATAAATGACAGTGTACACCCAGGTGGTCTATTTCCTCTGTGTGTTTGTGGTCTTTGTGTGTGTGTGTGTGTTGTTTTCTTTTGTTTTTCTGTATTGGGGACTAGAAGTGAGTTCAAGTGGGATGCTGTGAGGGTTCACTGGCTCTGGCTCGCTTGTGTTTTACCAGAGACATTTAGTTTCAGCGAACTTCACAAAAAGTGTTTTGAAAAAGAAAAGGAGCGGGTGGCACCTCATATAGGTAGGATCAAGCATGGAGCCAGCTGTACTTGGTATCAACCTGCCCATTAAAAGGGTATGCATTTTTGGATTTTTTTTTTTTTTTTTTTTTAATCACAGCTGTGATTTTACGTTTCCTCCACCTACTCCTTGCTGGTCAGGGAAACAGATTATGGAACACTGGGTGAGTCCTTTGCTTTACCCTGGGGGACACACCAGGAGCGGGTGGGGCTCAAGATGTAAAGGCTTCTTTGCCGTCCATCACAGGCTGCCCTCACCTCTTCAATCGCTGGGCTTTTAGCCTTTCCGATGACCACAGGCACTCAGATTTCACTGACTCAGAATAACCCTGAGGTCATAAGAAAGTCAATTTGATATCTGAATTTCCAGAAAATCCAAATTTAGGGTGATTTTCTTCCACAGGCAGAATGCCAGCTCGGTTAGGGATCCTTCTCCAAGCCGGTGCTCTGGGCCTCCCTTCAGCTCCATCGACAGACTATTTTTTTTCATCTGCGACAAGGTGAAAATAAACATTTTTCCCTCTCAAAATAACAATATTGAGAACACCTGGTTTGTAGCACTCTTAAAGTTTGTTCTGAAAACTCAAACATCTGTCGTTAAATCAAGTGATTGACAAACTGCTCCGTGTTGAATTGCAAGGCAGGGGACCCTGTCATTAAATATCTTTTTTGAGAAACAGATATAAAAGGAGTTAATTGTCTCTTCTTGAAGAGACTGCTCCAGATCACCAAAGGTGTCTGTTTTCTCTTCCAAGTGGGAAAACGAACTCAATTTATTCTAGTAATTTTCCGTGTTCTGTCCCACTGACTACTATATTTAATTACTCCAAATCACTTTCTACATGAAGACGTGATGGGCTTCTGGGAGCCATTACAAGGCTGTAAACGTTCATCTATTTGAAAAGCACTGAAAGTTCTCAGCCTGGCTGTCCACATGCCATTGGTTGAAAGGCAGTGTGGGCCGATAATGAGGACAGGTGCCTCCCCTGTGGCATCAGGGGATGTCATTGCTGTCCCTGCGACCTCCAGGACACAGGGCCTGATAATGGGTGACCTGTAACCTCATTTGCTGTGTAAACTGAAAGTGACAACAGATGAGAATCATTAAGACACCCAGGCCCTTTCAACTCCAGAAGAGACTTAGCAGTGATAGATGGCCGTCAGTGCACACCCCAGGGGTTCCTTCACACCCGCAGG
>NW_004949105.1:9057380-9060214 GCF_000317375.1 Microtus ochrogaster | reverse complement strand
TCCCTGCACACCCCCAGTCCCACTCTCCACCACCTGCTAAGTAGTTCTGCCACTGCAGGCTGAGAAGCCAAGCTGGTGACGGACCACAGACAGGGACAGGCTACATGGCCTGATGCCATTCTCAGCTCTTCACAGACCTGACCTGGGCCTCTTGATCTGGTTTCCATTTGGTGCAATAAACTGGTTTGTGTTTCTCTAGTAGAAAGACACCGGTGTCTTTTTATTTCCTAAAATTAAGACTCTCTTAGTTACAATTTATATAAAGATTTATTTTGATGGGAGAATTCTTATTACCATGTTTGAAAAGCATAGATTTTAGTCAAAATCTTTTTTTTAAAAAAAAGATTTCTCCTGAAATATATACCTCTTTTTGTTGTTGTTGTTTTGCTGTTGTTGTTTTCTTTTCTTTTGAGGTTTTTGTTTTTAGCTTTTGGTGATTGTTATGATTTGGACATGAAACACCCCCCACAGACTGATCTGTTTTCACACTTGGTCCCCAGCAGGAGACACTGTTTTGGAAGGCTGTGGGACCATACGAGGTTAGCTTAGCTGGGTGAGACAGGCCACCACACTCTTGTCCTGATAGCTACAGCCCAACTCTGCCTCTTTTCTCTTCCCCTCTGTCTCCTGTCTATGTTAAGTCATCCTACCCATGTGTTCCCACCACTGTGAATCTCACCTTTCCTTACCCACTCACAGATGGACTAAAACTTTCGAAAGTGGAAAGAAAAAAAACCCTTGCTTCCATTAAGTTGTCTTATTCAGGTGTCTGGTGACAGTAATAGGACAGTGCGTGCAGGGTGGTCACTAAACTACCCATAATGCCAAAGCTCAAAGACAGCAGAATAAAAAGACAGTAAAAGCAATGTCCTTGCAGGGACAGTCATGTGTGGTTAAAGCCTTCTCCCAGGATTTGGCCAGTTCATCCATCCACAGGCCTTCTTTAACTCCCTAACACTGATTTTAAAACAACAAAAAATACTGCTACCTTGTATATTTGTTGTGGAAATTAGATTAGACAATACAGACAATGCGGAGTCCGATGGACAAATTGTTTAACACAACTCTCCTGGGCTCGGATGTGAGCACCCACATAAAAAGCTAGGCATGGTGTGAAGTATTTATAATGCTAGAGATGATCAGGCAACCCAGGCTAATTGACACACTCCAGGATGGTGAGAGGCTCTGTCTTAAGTGGAAAAAAGAAGCCTAGCATACAACCTTGAGGAACCGCACTCAGCGCTGACCTCTGGTTTATGGAACATGTGCACATACAAATCAGCTATTGCTATATCTGTTCAAATTCTCTCTGACTGTCTGAGTCATGGCTGAATACCACTAACTAGCTAGGCAGTCCGTCTCTACTGTCTCTTCTCAAGAATGTGTCATCTTGACCACAGATTTCTTTCTCTGTGGTTTCCTTTGAGATCTGACTTCAAATGACACACACCTCTCTATTCTAGGCGTGAAGAGTCTTACTTTTGTCTTGGTTGGTAGATTTTAATGAGGTGAAACCTAGAGAAATATCTCCGACTAACTGACAAATGAGTACCACTAAAGAATCCGTTTTCAAAGTCCAGAACCTCACCACACACAGGGTCATCTACACCACTGTCAAACACCTCAATGGATCCACTCAAAATTAACATGAAAATAAGGTGTGTTTGGTAGACCCTTTCTCAACCTAAAATTCTGAATTCTACATGCCTGTCTGTAGTCCTAATATAACACTGTCACCAAACAAGTGAAATTTGGAAGACCAAGGCACAAAAATGCTTTATAAAATGCAGCCTCTGGGCTCTGCATTCCTCTAGCCTAGGATGGCCAGCCATTTGGCTTCATGGGTCCACCCATGCCCTGCTGCCCATCCTCCCCATTCCCACACCCCAACTATTACCTCATAGACCACACTCTGTTATCACCTGTACTTGTTTCTAAAATCAATAAATGTGACTTTAGCATAAGCCTCAGCCTCATCAGAAAATGCTGAAAGATTTTATATACTGCATTTAAATGACTCTTTACCTCTCATCCTTAATGGGGACACTTCTGTTTAAACACCAGAGCCTTGAGTTATAGAAACTATCCCCAGATTCAGATTTTCACAGAAAAGAAATTTATGACAAAAGCCTTAAGATCTATTTATAACTAGCAAATAGCTCGATGTTTATAAAATTAAAAGCCATAGCCATGTATACAGTCCTAAATATACAATTTACAAGTGTATTCCTATCAGACACCATACTACCCAGAGCTGGTATATACACAGGGGTACTAAGTGTATTTTATCTGATAAAACATGGGTACAATCATGACTTACAATTTTAAATTAAACAAGTCTAACTTTCAAATTGCATCTTTCCTAAGATAGGAATAGGGAAAATGTCACAAAATGTCAAAGTTTCTTCATTTCAGTTGTTTTGGTTTCCCCCGCCCAGCAGGGGTTGGGGGTGGTGCTGAGGATGGAACCCTGGGCTTCCTGGGGAGGAGAAAAGTGCTCTTGCTCTTTGCTATCCCCCTTAGCCCCTCCCCCAGCAGTCTGTCTGTCTGTTGTACTGGGGCTCACAGTCCAAGGGATACTGTCTTAGGTAGGGTTTCTAAGGCTGTGAAGGGACATCATGACCATAGCAACTCTTACAAAGGAGAAACATTTAACTGGAGTGACTTACATTTTCAGAGGTTTGGTCCATTATCATCATGGTGTGATGGAGGAAGGTCATTGGTTGATTAAATAAAGAAGCTGCTTGACCTGATAGGTTAGAACATAGGTGGGAGGAGCAGATGCTGGGAGGAAGAGGAAGTGAGCTCAGAGACTCGACAGCTCTCCTCTCAGG
>NW_004949105.1:9047141-9057229 GCF_000317375.1 Microtus ochrogaster | reverse complement strand
TCCAGGTGCGAGAGTTAGCCGAGAAAAGGGCTAGAGCTAAAGAGCCAAGCAGTGTTTAAAAGAATACAGTGTCCGTGTAATTATCTCGGGTAAAGCTAACTGGGTGGCGGGACACAGCCCCGACGCTCCTATTACTACAATGGTGTGATATGGTGACGTGCAGACAGCCATGGTGCTGGGAAAGTGGCCAACTGTCCTACGTCTTGACATGCAGACAACAGGAAGTGGTCTTTGTGTCACACTGAGGGAAGCTTTAGCAAAAGAGACCTCAAAGTCCTCCCCACCACACACACACATACACCCAGTGACAGACTTCCTCCAACAAGACCAAACCCACCCCAACAAGCCACACCTCCTAATAATGTCACTCCCTCTGGGGGGCCACTTTCTTTCACACCACCATATACAGAGACCATATAGTCTGTGTGGCAGGAGTGGCAAGCCTCTGGTGAGCATTGCATCTGCAGTTACTGTGGTTTTAGGCCTCTTTGTCCATTGTGTTCTCTGTGTTTAGTAGTAACAGGATCTGTATGTATATAAACACACAGAGAACATATGTAACTCATCATGGCATGCTAATTAAGCAAATGTTTGCACAAATGATCTCAGCCACTTCACTGTCTCTATCTTGTAGGGAAGGCGTCTCCTACGGTCTTACCGCAGACCTTTCATGAACTCTTGCTTTCCTGGTTCTGGATGGGAAGTCGATACTATGCGGGATACCAACCTCGACGTGAAGCCCTGACTTTTCACAGAGTCCCACTGGTCTTTGGCATGTCTATGCTAGCTTTTAAAAACTCATTTAACTTAAAATTCTTCTATTTGAGGATTTTATACCTGAGTATTGAGTATCATTTTGTCAAAGTGGGACCCAGCTCAGTGGGTCTCAAGGAAGCTGCTGTTCCCACAGGAATCTCACGCCATTGTTCATAGTTTCCAACCTCATGCCGTTTCTGACAAAGCCCTGGATACCTCCCCAACTCCCTTCTGATTGTGCCTCTCTGTCACCACTGAGGTTGCCCAGCTGAGCTATGGCCTCTCTGCTGGGTCCTCCCAGTGGCCCCTTTCCTGTCTTCTGAACCCTGTTATTTGCAGAGCTTTTCACCCTCTGACAACGCTTCTATCAAATGCAAGTGACTCTCTTTTCCTCTCCCCTTGGAAGTTCCCAATAGTGTGGCACGGCCATTCCTGGTCTTCTTTGCCTCACTTAGCGGGTTAGGAGCTGGCTTATTCCTCACTTCCCCCAAACACACACCTAGAACGTCTCCCTAAGATTCAGACATCACTTACGCTCTTCCATCCTGATGCTAGCTCTGTTCTTGGCCCTTCATAGCTTCCTTCAGTGGGACACCCATCAGAATCCACTCCAGGACACACTTAACTTCAGCTCCCCCTTTGTCGGTTCCTCTAACAGCGGACATTAGGACCCACAAGGACCCAGCTGACCACCCACAAGGACCCAGCTGACCACCGCTGAACCTTTGTACTTTCTACTCAGAGGGACTGAATTTAAAATATAGATCTTCATTATAAGGAAAGCCTTTCAATTGGCAGACTGGGGATTTCAATTAATAACTCAGTGCCTGCGGCATTGTCAGAAGGAGCACCCAGAATGCTGCAGGCACTGTATTCATGCTCTGACCCCTATCAGCTAGGATTCAGCGCTTACACACAGAGAAAGGACTCCAATACTAAGCGAGAGAGCAAACGTGCTCTCTAATATTCAGAGCTGACCACACAAATCTCAGTGTGAGACCCTGAAAAGGCCTCTGCTTTGCTAAAACAAAGCTTCCAAAATCCTTCAGGCAAACAAAGTCCAGCTCAAAGCCATCTAGATTGAAGAGTTCCATCCAGGGAAGTCGCTAACTGGTTGTGCTCTCCAGACTCCTGCCCAGGGCTTGGGAATCACAGTGAGGTGGGGGAGGTGTCACACAGGGGCAGCAGCACTCAAAGAAAGAGGATAGGAGGCTAAAGGCATCCCTTTGCTGGGACTTTCTGTGACCACTAACCCAATCCCAAGATAACTGATGCTGTCGTTAGGGGGATATTTAAACCGCAGAAGGTGCTTAATCTAAACAGTAGCCCCTACTTGACTAACTGACATGCTAGCTCTAGATGGTGGGTTCATGAGGCATGCATATACTAATTATTTTTCTGTTGCTGTGAAACATATCACTACCAAAGCCATGTAAGGAAGAAAGGGCTTCTTTTGGCTTATATATAGAGTCCACCATGAAGAGGGAGGTGTGGCTTCGGGAAGCTGACTGGTCACATTTGTAGCCCTACACAGGAAGCAAAGAGAAAGAACAGGAAGTGGAATGGAGCTATACACCCTCAGGACCCGTAGTGACACACTTCCTCTGACAAAATTCCCCTCCTTGAAAGGTCTACAACCACCACCATGAACTGGGGACCAAACATTCAAGTACATGAGTCTATAGGGGACGTTCCTGATTTAAAATAGTATACTTGGGGAGTCCTGAGACAAATGCTTCAGCAAAATCACCCTGGTTTTCATAACTAGGTCAAAGTTTAAGTCAGCCTTTTTTTTGCATAAGAGCTTGGAAAAGATATTAACCCACTGGAAAGGCTCGGATTATCACACTGTTTTCTACTTCCCCAATTTGATATCTGCAGATGTCCAAGTGTCCTGGAACTACCCTGTAGGCCAGGCTGGCCTTGAACTCACAGAGATCCTCCTGCCTCTGCCTCCCAAGTGCTGGGATTAAAGGCGTGCACCACCACTGCCCAGAAATATCATTTATCTTGGAGAGTTTTTATAAGGAATAAATTAGATAGATAGATAGATAGATAGATAGATAGATAGATAGATAGATAGATAGATAGATAGAGATAGATAGATAGATGATAGATTGATAGATAATCCTGCAGAAGAGAAATTAAATTAAAGAGGTGTAACTGTGAAGGTTCAAGGTAGCTCAGTGATAGGATGGTGAGCAAGGCCTTGGGTTTGATTCCCAATGCTAGAAACACATGAAAATTATTTTGAGGAAATACGTTTTCTAAAATGTCTATAATAGTCATTACATGTAGTGAACTATCAAGAAATTTTATGGAACCAGTCATGGTGGCATATGCCTTGAATTCTAGCACTGAGGTGACAGAGGCAGGGGATCTGTGTGAATTCACAAGTGGGTTCTAGGCCAACCCAAGCTGGATGATGGGATCTTATCTCAAAGAACCAAAGTAAAAGAATGTTTAGGGATGTCTTCCCTCAGCTGTCCACGGCTGGCTAAAGATAATCAAGGTGATAACAGCAGCTACGGAAGGTGTCTTCCTTAAGAAAGCTTTGACAACAGTGCTGAAGGAGCAATAGATGTTGTAAATCCAAGTGCCTAGAGTGTGGGTATGTAATCACACTTCTCCAATACGGTGACTACAATGGCCATGGTCAGACTGTCTGGTCTAGACACACAGACTCACCAATGAGAAGCATGAGAGAGCAATTACAAATCAAAAGTTGATAGGAAATAGTCAAATAAGTTGTGATTAAGGTTTAAACAATCTTTATAGCTCTAGTAAAAATCAAATTTGGATATTGTTAGGGTTTCTATTGCTGTGATGAAACACCATGACCAAAAGCCACTTGGGGAGAAAGGGTTTATTTGGTTTATACAATACCACATTGTTGTGCATCATTGAAGTAAGTCATGACAAGAACTCAAACAGAGCAGGAACCTGGGAGGCGCGAGTAGCTACAGAGGCCATGGAGGGGAGCTGCTTACTGGCTTGCTCCCAATGGCTTGCTCAGCCTGCTTTCTTGTAGAACCCAGGACCACCAACCCAGGGATGGCACCACCACAATGGTCTGGTCCCCCCATCAACCATTAACTAAGAAAATGCCCTGCAGGCTTCCCTAGAACTCATGGAGGCATTTTCTTAATGGAGGTTCCCTCCTCTCAGATGACGTTAGCACATCTCAAGTGGACATAAAACTACCCAGCCCAGTGTAGAATACAAAATTACCAGTCACATTCTAGAACTTGGCTTGTAAATGAGGAATTGGAAGAGAAGAGAGAATCAAAACAAAGAGAAGGTATTTTATTTAACCTTAGATTTTGAAGCAGGTACTGACTTTAATTTACAGTTCAAGGGTCTCAAATCATTTCTCATAGTTAATTGCAATAGTCCCATAGACATATGCAACTCTGAAACACATTTGCTCTTCATGAGGTCTAGCTATCAAAAATACATTGAACCAAGACACACATTCCCTTTTATGGCAAGCAGAGATCTCCAGCCCGCCCATGCATATTTGGGAGTGTTAGCCATAAAGAAAGGGACTTGAACAGTGCCCTGCAGAATCGCAAACTGACACATCCCAGGAGAGCTTCCCACCCTGAAGTCTGATGCAAACACACAGCATTCAAAGGCTTTGAAGAGCAGCCAGACTCCCCCAGACTCCCGAGACAGCACTGCTACCTAGATTAGGTACTTGGTGGATTTTTCTCTTTCTTTCAGGGAAAAGCACTCCACTTTAGCGGTCTCTCTAACACGGCCTGACAGATAAAATAAGTGCTTTCTTTCTGGGCCTTGGCTTCTTTTTTCCATAGGGAGGGGATGGGACCTGGTTATCTGTATTTTATTTCAGTCCCATCTCATCTCCCAACCCTTTGTAGGGTAACTTCCCTCACAACCATCCATCAATCAATATTAGTTTTAAGAAAAAGTGAATTTGCACATGCTTACTGTTGTCTGTGCAGCGCATAAAAGTTTCTTTGATGTTTCCAACTTGAAAATGAATCCCGCTTCAGCTCTTATCAAATCCGATGGATTTTGTTACAGAACACATTGCTCATGGAACAGACTTAAAAATACGTAAGCATGCTTCTTTGCTTCGTTCCTCTGAGCACATCGGCTTTACATGAACTGAGTTTGTCATGATGTCTTCAAATTAGCTACCTATAGGTCAACCCAGGGCATCATCTACACCAGCCGTTCTCAACCTTCCTCACACTGCGACCCTTTAATTCAGTTCTCCATGTTGTGGTGACCCCTCAACATAAATTACTTCATAAGTGTAATTGTACTACTGTTATAAATCATAATGTAAATATCTGATATGCGACCTCTGTGACAGGGTTGCCCAAGCCCAAAGGGGTCAAGACAGGTTGAAAACTGCTGACCTTGACTGTATTTTATTTCAGGGTTTCTCTTAACTTTTTAAAGTTGATTAAATATTTCTCCGAGTATCCTACCTCCACCGCCTTTCCAAAGAAGCACTTTGCAAGGTTCAGAAGCCCTGAATTCTCTGCCCTTTGAAGCTAGAGGAGGAGTGGACAGGGACTAGATAGGTAGGCAAGACAGACACTCAGGCCCGCACAGGAGGAGAATTATGGACGGAGCTATGTGGGGCGGTAGGTTCCCCACTAAATGGATGTCTTGGGCTTGCCATCTTTCACAGTAATTGCTATGTCCGGGAAGTTGACTGTCTCTAGAGATGAATCTATTTTAAGTTTAATGGATCAGTAGACACTGTTGAAAGACTAGTGTGGGCCTTTCTCCTTGACTTTCCAGTCTGAGTGAAGACCTGGCTATAACACCGGATAGGTATGGGGCACGCCAATATTTCTCCCCACCCCCATCCAAAAAGAAACCGCCTTCTGTGGTCCTTGTGTGTGCACATTAAATACTAAGTTGCTTGATTGCATTTAGTAATAATATTTTTGTTTTCCTATGCTCATCTCTTTCTGTCAGTGATATAATGCACTCTCCAAACTGAATCAATACAACGCCAAGAAAAAGCAAAGAGTGTGCACACGTGTACTTTTTCAGCGTGATTTGTGCTGCCCTTTATGGCAGCCGAATGTGCAATTTTCATGAACTTTTATTTGAAAGAACCTTGGCATTCAAAGATATAACCTTTGTGGAATAATAAAAAGGCACCGTAAATGTCTGTGGCACGCAGTCATTAGTGATCTTTCTGAAGAGCAGATGAAAATCACTCACCACACTGTATAAAAAGCCGACTGGGGCCGCACCAGCACCCACCCTCCACGTCAGCATCTCGGCAGCTCTCTGCCTACTGCTGCCCATCTGGAAACACATGGAAAGAAATGATAAGAATGCCCCTTCTCAGGAAGCATGGCATTAAAAATGAAGATGAAGAAATACTAAGAAGGTGGCATTTTCCAATTCTTTGTGTTCGTCTAATAATTGCTAAGGATTTATCTACCGAATGCTGCACAGGGTGCGGGGATACAGTGGTAAGAAAATTATGTGTGGTTTCGGTCTTCCTATGACTTACAATCTATGAGGGAAAGAAGAACATTCAAGCAGAAAAATCAACAACTAAATAGAAGATTACCTGTTGTTGGAAACAGCCGGGCACCAAAGCTCAAGCTGTGATGAGTGTCAGAGCCTCAACCCACCTGGAGGCATCAGAATTACCTGCCTGCAGAAGCTGCTTCTAACCCAAGTCTTCAGGATGCGTGGACAGAGTAATTAGGCAGAGAGAGGGGAGGTCTGTCTCTGCACGGAAGGGGCACATTCGGGAATGAGTCACGGCCCCGAGGGCTGTGGTGAATCTCTCCAAAATTCATACATTGGAGCCTTGGAATTCAGGAGACAAGTAGCCGGAGTCAAGAAGCTGCTGGAAAGTCTCAGTGAGGAACCAAACGCGGTTGATGCTTTGTAGAAATGCGGGTTTCAGCAAAGTCTTTTCTTATGGACTCTCGTTTGCACCAAAACTGTGCCAACTTCCGAGATGAAAATCGGGGAAAGGAAGTTCATTTGAGATGAACAGTCAAATAATCTTTAAAACTCCTAAATTTGAGGCCTGGCAGTGGTGGCACATGTCTTTAATCCCAGCACTCAGGACACAGGCAGGAGGATCTCTGTGAATTCGAGGCCACCCTGGTCTACAAAGCAAGTTATGGGATGGCCAGAGTTGTTACACAGAGAAACCCTGTCTTGAAAAAAAAAAAAAAAAACTGAAACAACAAACCAACAACAAAAAGAGATAGATGGGAAGAAATACTAAGTTTGAGGTCCCCGTGAGATGCGTGTTGTATGTAGGTAGGTGACTGTTCATCGCTCGAGGCGGAGATCTGTCTGATAAAGTGACCTGAATCTGGGGGAGAGGAGAAGAAAGCCAGAGACCTACTGTCAGCGTCTGCCTCGGCTGACATTGGAACCACACAGGTCTGTACTCTGGGTACCGTGATGTGCCTCCCAGCCTCTAGGGACTAGGAGTCAGCACGGTCCCCAGTTATGGCCAACAAGAACACCAGTGCCTTTCTCATATGGTATTATCTTTGCCATCATAAATCAGATGCAAGTTATAACTTTCCCCCTAAAATTCACTAGAAATATTAAGGATTTAAGCATTTTACATAAAAAATAAAAAACAGCTTTGTTACTGATCCTCTTCCTCTACAGTCAGGGATGGAATCTTGAGTCGTATGTAAAAGCCATGTAGTCTTTATGGAATGTTTTGGAACCTAGGAGAACACCCTGAGACGATGTGGAGCTTCTTCAGTGTTGTTTTAAAGGTCTATAAATCTGTCGGCAACTGCACCTTGGCCTTCTCAAGCCTGCCCTGTGAGTAGTCCGACCTGCAAATGCCATGCTATGTCGGACTGGAGGACATTCAAGCTGCTCCACCAGCTGTCCTATAACCCTGGGTAAGCCCGAGGCTCGGGGACCAATTGCGCAACATTCAAAGCATTGCACGTTTGAACCATTAAAGCTGGGGGCTGAAGATCGATCCTTTTTTTATTAGCCAAAGCAGATTTTAGTGTGTCAGATTAGCTGAGCTCTGCAAAAGATATTGGTAAATTTTTCCCCAGGTGCAAAGGTGGAAAAGATATTAAAATTCTTCAGTGTCTCCCCGGTGCCTCAAGAGAAAACCCAGTTTTTTTTGCAAGGCAGACCCAAGCCCTAGGAGTGCTGGCCCCTGATTTCCTCTCCAGACTTGTCTGTCTGACTCGCTTGCGGCATTGGAAGGGGACACTTTCAAGGCCCCTTCTTCAAGCAATTTTGAATCTTCTGATTTACTCTCAATGACCCTGGTGACCAATGGGGAACTGAGAAGTCCCCAGTGGGCACCCAGAAACTAAGACCAGGAAGGAGCCCAGCTTGGTAGCCTTCATTCATGGTCATCATCCACTGACACAATCTCCATTTGCCCACCATAAAGGAAGATAGGGGAGCAAGAAGTCCCCACATATTGTAGCTCAGACCTCAGTCTCTCATGCCACTGATTGGCTTTAATTGGCCCCAAGGTCTCAAGTTGTGTTCAGTGATGACTGAGGATGGAATGGAGGGACATAGGTGTTCTGGGGGCACACTGTCCCCCCCAGTGTCCAAACCTCAGCCTATATTAGGAGGGAGCTGTGGTTCTTACCACACAGCATTGCCAGCATCTGTTACCAGTGACCTTTCTTCCACCTTAGGTGATGAATGCTTTGGCTAGGTCCCGTGTTTGTTTTCCTCTGAGTAGTTCCCTGTCATACTGCAGGTGTTCGGAAGCACGCGTTCAAATAAAGAGCAGGTGATGGATGAGTCACGTGACATTAGGTATGGTTGTGAGACTTGCCGCCACCTGGGGAGAATTTGTTAGGCGCCTCAGCTTCTTACAAACCCTTGCTACGATTAAACACTTTCAGCATTGAACACTGTGACTCCCCAAAGCAGAGTCCAGAAAACTGGATTTACTCGATTCTCCCAGGCCACCAGAACAAGGGCCTGAAATGGAAGTTTCACAGGACACTTGAATGCAGAAAAGCAAGGAATACCCCATTTTTGTCTAGGAACAGTTCAGCAGGGTATACGTAGTGGTTTAACAGTAGCATAAATACAGTAAACACGAATACATAAAGAATGGCAGGGGAGTAACCGACTACTTTCTGACTGTCTTTAAGTTCTGGTCTACAAGATAGAGATGCACAGCTGGCACCGTTATCAGACCAAGTGTCTACAGTTGAGCAGAATTAGGGGAGAATCAGCCACTACTACTCTGAGAAAACCAACAGAGCATTTGTCTTAGAGTTTCTATTGCTGTTAAAAATACCATGACCAAAGGTAACCAGGCTAGGAAGGGGCTTGTTTCATTTACCCTTACATGTCACAGTCCACCACTGAAGGAAGTCAAGACAGGAACTCAAGGCAGGAACTAAAATAGTTGCCGTGGAGGGACACCATGTACTGGTTTGTTCCTACAGCTCACTTGGCACCCACGACCAACCACCCAGCAGCTGGTCCACAGCAAGCTGGACCCTCTCACTTCAATCATCAATCAAGAAAATGCACCACAGGCTTGGTCACAAGCCAATCTCTTTGGGACATTTTCTCAACTGAGGTTCCCTCTTTCAAAACGGCCCTGATTTGTGTCAAGTTGAGATAAAACTAGCCAACACTGTGTTAAACCAGCTCCCAAAGACTCACCATCAAATTCATAGACCAATGAAATCTCTCAGCCTCTCTTTGAAAAATGTTCTGTTTTCAGTAGGTGGTAATTAGCATAGACAATGATAACTAGTCCAGGTTCAAAAAAATAGGAGACTCCAGAATAGTCGGCCTCAAAAGAACACATATAACACACCCCCACAACCCAAGGTTTAGGAATTGTTGCAGAAGCGGTGACAGAAATTGTTATATGAAACTCTCAAAGAGCTGATAAAAAATGCTTAAGTAGCTCAAATAGAAACATTACCAATTCACAATGAAAGGAGGAGAGAGAGGAGGAGAAGTTGCCATTGAAAAGTCCAGCATAGCAGCAAACACACCTAAATTCTTAGCACTTGGGAGACTGAGGCAGGAGAACGGCCGTGAGTTGACAGCCAGCCTGGACTGTATAGCAAGTACCAGATCACCTGCAGCTAAGGTCTTCTTTCAAAGATCAATCAAATTTTAAAAGAAATAAACAATCTAGGAGGAGTTCACATAGTTGGACTATCGCTTAAATGCTTGCAGAGATAAAGCAATGAAAAGAAGATCTTATCTCCAAATGGAAAGGGATGAAACCCGAGGGTGACACTCAGTTGTCCATTGGCCTGTGCTGGCATACATGCTCACACACACACACACACACACACACACACACACACACCTGTCTGTGTGTGTGA
>NW_004949105.1:9034346-9046696 GCF_000317375.1 Microtus ochrogaster | reverse complement strand
CGCCCGGCTGGGGCAAGTTAAAATTAACAGGATCTCTGAACCTAGCCAAAATGACCCTGAAAGTTTCATGGCCTGGCCTCACTCACAGTTCTTCTCCATCCAAGGCCGTGTCCAAAGTGTAGAACAGAGAGAGCAGAGAGAGCTGCAAGGCCGTTCCGAAGTACACAGAGTGCCTACTGTCCACTAGCAGAACACTGTGTATCCTGATAAACACTCACTCAAGATGAGGGAGTTGACGTCTTTTGTAAGAGACAATTGAATAAAAGGGAATTTGGAATTTTGCCCAAGAAATTTTAACTGAAAACATTGGCTTGCTTTTCCATAAAGTATTTATTTCCATCAGAAGCTTGTGGACTACCAAAAGTGGTTCCCTGGGAGACTGCTTTTTCTAGCGACTGATATTTGTACCCTTCAAATGTACAATGCCAAATGTTTGTTTGGTTGGTTGGTTTTAATTTAAAAAAAAAACATACATTCTCTGAATTAAAGTAAAGTATCTTCAGAAGCAGCCTGATACAGGATTTTCTTTTTTTCTAATGTGAAGTAAATAACGCATCTTGCTCTCACCGGAAAGGACCCCTGCAGTCTGCCAGTGTCTTTGGTTGGAGCCTAACTTCATGTCAGTGTTTTCTAGGTGTTGAAAGCCCTGGCTGGAAAGGAGAGACACAATCTCTGTCCTTTCAAACAGGTTGGTTTTCAGGCTGTTGTTACCAGTTACAGACCTGGGAGGCAACTGAGGACAAGCCCACAATGGGCCCGCAGGGGGGCCGGCCTGTCTCTCCTGCACTGAGCCTCTGGAGGACCTGGACCGAGGCCTGTCAACTCAGGAACAATGCCCTCCAGCAGCCCCTAGCTGATTTCAGACCTCAGAGAGAAAGGTGGGGAGGAACCAGCCTGAGTGCTTTTGTTTGGTGTCTTAGGACTGGAGAGGAGGGCTCGAGGCTGGGAACTTAGATGGAGCTGGCAGAAAAGACGAGTAATTAAGACTATGCATCTTGTCTAGGAAAAATATCTTGCCCTGTCATCACGGACGGTCCTGAGCTCTTTGTTATGTTTTGCTTGAAAAGTTCTCTTTTAAATGTCTGTCATTCAGAAAGTGCCATTCCAGAGAGAAAAAAGAAATGATAAAGAACTGAGAGACAATAAAAAAAGTTTAATATAGAGTAGTGTTTATTTAAAAGCATCTTAGTAAGCACTTGTTCAATCAATCCTAAAAATCTTTTACTTGGATTACATCAGATTATCTATTATAAACAAAGAAGTGTGTTAAAGAATTATGATCTTTGTAGATGCGTATCTGTGGGCTCTCTTCTTCAAGGGCATGTTTGAAAGAAGGTCGTAGCAGACAGCAAGCTGAGTGACTCCTCCCAGAGAGAGAAGGGGCCACGATAAAATAATAACGTCTACAGTCAAAATCAGTGCAAACACTGGGTGTTTGGTAAGTATGTTGGTGTCTCAGATAGAATAATTAATGAATTCTGTGATTTGAGTCTAACCGATCCACACTTCAGTTTGATTTCTCTATGCCACCTCCTTCTGGGCTCCAGGAATGTTGGGGGACAGGTGACACACAGGACAGAATACTCCAGGATCGCAGGCACAAGGGGAGTTGACGCTCCGAGACCACATTTGGAGGTGCAAACTTTTAAAGAGTATGTTCATAGTAACATATATTTACAGCAAATCCTTGAAGAAGGAGCCGCTGCCCTTCATTCGTGAAAGTCAAGTCTGTGGAACAAGGGTGTAAGGAGTAAGCCCTGGGTACGGTGGTTTAAAAGTAGGACCGGTTTATATTCTCTGAAACCAGACAAGTGCAAGCAAAAGCCACTTAGATGATTCTTAGTAACGAGTGGGGCTATTCGCTGATTAGTGAACAGAATGTCTCCCGTTGGCTTCCTTTAGCCCTGTTGAGCAGGGAAGGGCTCAGAGGCAGGGGTCAGCACAAGGGAGACAAGAGTCTCTGTATTGAACTTGACACTGACTTTCCAGAGTTCATTCTCTCTCTCTTCTCATGCTGAGATATGGATTCAAACCCAAAAATCAGATTAGGAGCAGTGTAACTCACCCACAGGGTTTTCAATTTAAATAGACTCAAAAGTGAATCAAACATCTTGCCCCGAGTTCCTCTGTACTCCGCAGAAAGAATAAAATTTCTCTTCTCAGAGAAAGCAATGTTCTGTCATATAATCAATGTATTTAATAACTGAGTGAATTGGGATTGCTTCCTTTCCTAGCTAACACTAAGGAATGTGCCATCACATCCGATTGTATCGATCGTTAGAACCAAAACTGGCAATCAAGAAAGACCATTTTTGGTTGTTTTTTTTTTTTTTCACAAAATAAACAAAGGGAGATTTTTGAACACAGCAAATTTAGACTATTATAGCCTTTTGTTATTAAAATGCCTAGATTCTTAGATTTTTAAACAATCAAAATTTTATGTTATATTTTAATATGAAAATGTTTCAAATATGTTTGGATCCTCCTGGCATCTATATACACACATAAGTCTGTATACATGTGAATGAAATATATGAGTTTCAACTTTGTCTTTGATAATTAAAAATAGCTACTTAACTTATAACCGCTTTCTGAAATTACTTTCTCAAATAACATAAAATACCAAGAAATGTCAAATGTTTGTGTTGCAAGAGAGGAACATTTCTACCTGTTTCTTGTGATGAGGGCCGGAATTTCACGCCATGGGCACTGCGAATTTTAAGGAGGCATTTAAGCAAGGTCCTTAATGACATGCTGTATAGGCATTGACTGTGGTAATTTAAAGCAACCCAGTGAGAAAAGAAATGTCAGGGGAAGACTGGCATCTTCGTACCTTAAGGATGCTCTTAATTCATCATCGGAAGGGTTGGGACACAGCAAAAGCCGGTCGTACAATCTCCACATTGACACCCAAATCACTCTGCGAGGTAACCATGGCAAACCTGGGACATCAAGAGCTGATCCTGAGGAAAGGTACTTACCAGAATGACAAGTGCTTATCTAAAAGTAAATTTTGCAAAAAGGCCGTGGGGACAGAAGTCCCTCCAGTCTGTGGGAAGGTGTCTGGGACCTTAGCAGTACCTTCCAGACCCCTAAGATGTGCGCAGTTACCTCTTAGAGAGGAACCGGAGTTGGGAGGTCTCAAGGGCTTTGACGACACCGTGAATAAATTGCGACAATTACCCGTGTGCTTTTCCAGGAGATGGATTATGTAAATCCTGTCTGGGGACGTCAAGAATAAAAGACAGAGGAATGTCCACTTTATGAAATTGCTATTAAAATGTGACCTGGAGTTGAGGACAAGGTTAATTATTGGTTTTTAACTGAAGTATCATTCCACTTTAATATCAGCACTCAGGTCTTAAATATTGAAGCAAGTCACATTTTGCAGGGACAATTACCTTTGAATGAAGAATGGCAGGGCTCTGGTCTTTGCTGACCCTTGTAACTCCTGCAGGATAATCCATGGCAACTCTGTTACCACGGCAACCAAGGACCAAGCACAAGAATAGGCGAAGACCGTGAAATCTGATGTCATACTCTCATAAGATATAAATTGCAAATGATATTCCAAAGTGGATTTGTTCAGCGCGTGTTCTAAACTCTAAATTAGTTGAAAGCGCGCACGGAGGTCCCCGTGGGACAGACAGTGAAGAATCTTACGTTGTTGGATCCAGAAATCTCGGAGCAGTCTACTAAACGCAAGGCACAGAGACAGCTGCAGCGCGGCTCCTCCGGGGCTGTCCTCCCCCACCTCTCCACCTTCCCTAGAAATCACCGTTCACCGCCTTTCCTGAAAACAAAACAGTTGATATCTTAGAGCATTTCTATTGGTTTGATCCATAAAAAAAAACAAAAACAAAAACAAACCAAAAAACATAGCTCCATCTCCTGCGTCATAGAGACCGCAGACATTGATCACATTTCCAACCCCTTTGCATTGTGAAGCTTTAAGGCTTCATCTGACTTTCCCATCTTTGAAAACTGACTTCAGTGTTGACGGTGGGGACACTGGGGGGACAGACTTCTAACTAACTCTGCTGTATCTGCTGTGACTTTCAGTGCCTGTAGTGTTGTTTATCATCATCATGCATGTGAATGGGGGCTGGGGGAAGGGCTGTTGTGTGTTCCTTTAGCAGAATTTTGCAGGTAGACGAAACAGAATCCCTCTGTGTGTGGAAGGGGACATGCATGTTCATGCATGTGTTCCTATGTGTGTGGGAGTGCACATACATACAGACATTTAGCAAAGAAGGGGCATGCATGCCCATGTATGTGTTCCCATGTGTGTGGGGGTGCACATACATGCAGACATTTGGCAGAGGTTGATAGCAGTCACCCTCCTCAGTGGCTCTCCAGATCACACTTGGAGCTCACCGTGTCTAGACTGGCTAGTCTGTGAGACCCACAGACCCTCCTGCCCCCCGACCAGTGCTGGGTTCACAAGTGCACATCTCTAAGCTTTGCTTTTCATGTAGTTCAGGGAACCTGAACACAGACCCGCATGCTTGCATGGCAAACGTTTATTTCACCAATTGACTCATTTCCCGAGACCCATAGAAAAATGCCCCCTTACGTGGTAAGCTGAAACCCAAACATGGAAGCTAGGACTGAGTTTTTCATTAGGGCTCACATGGAAGGTTTTAGAGACACAAAAACGTGGCAGTTGTCACATCAGTGTGATGGGTCCCTTACCTCACTTCAGATATAGGTCCAGTGTGTGTAGGATAAGACTTGTCTCAATCTGGAGACACACGTCACCCCCATTCCTTAAACGTCCAAAGTCTACAACAGGAACTATCTGACTCACAGGGAAAGGGGGAACATAAATGATTATCTCTCTCTCTCCTTTGCAGGTTAATCGGGTTAACAGGGGTCTAAACCCTGTGTTTCCCAGGTCTCTGCCCACTGCGGATTTGCCTGTGAAGCTCGGCGCATCCCCGCACTGTAGACAGATCTCTACAAGCACTCTGCCTGCCTGTTTCCCAGTCAGCATTTCTTTCTCTTCCTTTCAGGTCTATTTATAGTACAGACATGAGCCCCAAGTCACTTCAGAGAACAAAGCAGAGCGTATTTGCTCTGCATAAGAGGGTGGATTTAGGTAACACTGCCACCCGAGAGTCTGTTGTCCCTTTGGACACTAAAAAGACGGGCACAGTGCACCTGTTGGTCAACCGTGAGTTTATTTAGGGACTCGAGTGCCTTTAGAAGACACAGTCCACAAGCTCACAGTTTGTGGAGGGAATCACACATCAGACCTGCTTCCCAAGCGAGTTGTCAGAACTATGAATAAAGGAAACACAGCAGATCTGTGGGGTGCACGGGTACGGGTCTCTGGTGGGGGGCCTGAGATCCCATCAGAGAGGGTGGGAGGGAGTTCCACGAAGACACAACAGCACAAGAGCAGAGCGAGAGAGTGGGACAGGTTCTGGGTGGTTATCTGGGAGGAGATAGGGATAACAGTAGCAATGGCTACAGTCCCCAGCACCTTCAGAATGTGGTATCTGTGCTACAGCTCCCTTTCTATCTCCTCCACCCCTGCTTCTCCCCACAGCATGGCCCAGATGGGTGCCAATGAGCTCCAGAGAGCAAGGATGCTGGAGCAGAGCAGCTGTGGACTGCTGCGTACCGAGTTCCTAACAGCAGGAATCCAGGTGTGGTTTGCCTGCTTGCCCTTGACCCAAGCTTGCCATTAAAGTCAGCCTGACCGCAGGAACACAGTGGAGGGATGATCGGATGGTCCTCAAGGTCACTCCCACGTACAGACCTCATAAGTGGAAGTAGGTCTACCTGGTGCACATTCCAAGACAGAAGTCACACGATTTCACAACCCAGTCTCAAAAGTGGCATCCCATCTGAGCGTAGTGGTGCACACTTTTGATCCCAGCACTGAGGAGGCACAGGCAGGTGGATCTCTTTGAGACTGAGGTCAACCTGGTCTTCAGAGTGAGTTCCAGGACATCCAGAGTGACTCTGTCTCAACCGAAAAAAGAAAAAAGAAAAAGAAAGGAAGGAAGGAAGGAAGCAAGCAAGCAAGCAAGCAAAGCATTTCACAACATTGATTATTTTCTGTGAGTTGAGGGCTGTGCCCTAGATGGACTAGGACAACACCCTCCACATTTCTGCTGTGTTTGGCCAGCTGCTGATGTAATGCTAAGAGCTAAAGACAATGGAATCCTCCACAGTTACATTAATAATCTCAGGTAACCTTTACCAGGCATTTATTAAACCCCGGGAACAGTATTAAATTCATTATTTACTTTAGTTCTCATCACAACCGTGTAAGATGGCAAGCATCGTCTCTCCTACAGCTGAGAAAGTGTAATTAATACAGCCAAGGACAGCCAGACTACCCTCAGAATGCGGGTGCAGACCTGATTCTGGTTTGCCTCTCCCTGAATCCCACTCATTTAACCCCCTGTGTGTTGCATGCCTCCAGTATCTGTCTGTGTCTGTGACCTTGTTTAATTATGGTCCTTCCAGGTACTTCAGCATTCACAGTTCGACAAAGGAAGACGCTCAGCCGGGGCCTTACAATGGCGGCTCGGCATACTCAAGATCAGCCCTTGGAGCACTGAGTGCTATTATTGCTAAAGAGGAGAGAAAATTGCCCATTCACAGATTGGATTGCAGACCCGCAGTCTCAACCCCGAGGTAGGTGATCCCATCCAATGCTGAGCACCAGAGCATCCGCCTCCCGCATTCTCGGTATTGTAACCTCGCAAAGCCTGCCAGACGCAGTTGACGAAACTAGCTGTGCACAAAAGCCAGCTCTCTGAGGACAATGTGTGGAATTCTCACTGACACTCAACGCAAAAAGTATAAATTTGACACCACAGTGAATAAACACAAAAATAGAGACATTCCTTTCGAAGAGCGCTAAAACTAAGAACTTGAGAGGTTAGGACGTTAACTGTGATGCTCACCCTCGCTGTATGGTTCACAGATGAAGTGTTAAACAATGTGACTGCTAGCATACAGGTAGATGTGGGCGTGACTAAAGCCCATTCACCTGGTTGCCTAGGAGACAGCCTAATGTGTTTTCCTGCTCAATTGATGTGAGGATATATAAGGTGTTTGGATAATAAATGGGAGATCTTGCCCTTCCATGATGACTGTGTAAGCTGCGTCGGTTTATTCCTCGCGACTCCGTTCCAGTCCAGTTAAGGAATCTGTGTTGGACCCACACGGGCTTCGACAGGTGTCCAGCAGCAGAGGAACTGATGGAGAAAATGCAGGCCGTGTGCACAGCGGAATTTGATTCAGCCATAAAGACAAGAGAAGTTGGGGCTGGATGGGGTGGCTCAGTCAGCAAACTGTTTACTGCAAGCACGAGGCTCTGAATTCAGGCCCCCGGCATCCAAATAAAAAGCAGTGGCATGGGTCTGTAATGCCAGCACACAAGAGGCAAAGACAGGAGAGGAGGGTCTCTGGGTCTCAGCCTGGCTAACGGGCACGCTCCAAGCTCACGCCTTCTGTCTCCAAACAGTAAAGTAGGGAGAAACTGAGGAAGCTTCCTAACATGAACCGCTGGCTCCACGTGTCCATTTGTCCGCACATAGACACGTACATACACCAGGACAGACAGAGAGAGCGGAGAAGAAACATGAAAATGGATGCACCTGGAAATGATCATACTCAGCAAATGAAGTCGGTCTCAAGAAAACAAACACCACCTTTCCCTTGTTTTGGGTTCTAGTCTTATAGACACATAAAATCGAACACATACAGATGACATGAAAGTAGAATCAAGACTCTCTTGGGGAACAAAGGAGATTAATAGGGTGAGAGAGGGGACAGAGGCAGGACAGGAATTACTCAAAGTACATTTTATACTTCCATGAAACCGGCCTCGTGTAGCCCTGTGTAATAAAATTAAGAGGGCCGGGCGGTGGTGGCGCACGCCTTTAATCCCAGCACTCGGGAGGCAGAGGCAGGCGGATCTCTGTGAGTTCGAGACCAGCCTGGTCTACGAGAGCTAGTTCCAGGACAGGCTCCAAAACCACAGAGAAACCCTGTCTCAAAAAAAACCAAAAAAATAAAAAATAAAAAAAAAATTAAGAGGGCTTTAAAAAAAATAAAAAGCGAATCACTGGCTTTGGAGACAAAAGTCCAGAACAGCCTCTCGCCGGCTCTTCTCCACCGAATGTTCTCAAGCCTTCGAAACCTGCTCATGCTTGTCTTTCTCAGAACTACACAAATATAAAACGCTGTGAGCTTCAACCCTGAGCCGCGAGTTTGTTTGGGGATTAATCTGTTTTGAGTACACCCGTGGTTTCGCTAAGGACAGCAGGATCCATCGCTACACCTCCTCCCAAGCATGAGAATAGGCAGTCCAAGGTCTTGCATGGGGTGTTCTGGGGCAGAGGGACAATCAGATGTCTGCCTGTCTGCCACCACTTCTACAGCAGTTTTCCCACAGGGTCCTTGGCTCCAAGGGGGCTTTGACCTATGGAAGACGCAGGTCAGCCTTCACTTTCTTTGGAGCATTATCCTGTTATCTCCCCCAAATATGAAGGCATTGTCTCTACTTTGCTCCCACAATAAACAGGCACAGGCTACTTTTTACATTCTTTTGACATTTTTGAGCCAAGTTTTTATTCTAAAAATGTACTTATTTGTCATCCTTTCCAACTGAATAACAGGTCAGGCTTCCCTTTTCCATTTCTGTTGTCTCAACACAGTATCTACCACAACTGCTTGTTGAACAAATGGTTCAATTGCTTTTTAACTTGGACGTGTTCTATTCAAAATTCACATGGAAAACTAAACCCTAACACAATACTCTTGAGAGTTGGGTCCAGTGCCGGGAGAACCTTCACAAGAGATATCCACGACCTTATCAAACAGCAGAAAAGAGGGAGCTAAGTGCTCTCTGCTCTCCTCCGTGTGTGGACACAGACAGACAGCCTCAACAGACCCCAAGTGCTGGCCTCTTTTCGCATCTCAGCCTCCAGATGATGAGAAATAAGTTTGTGTTGTTTACGAAGTACCCAGGCTCAGGCAATGTGTTACAGTAGCACAGATGAACTAAAATAATAATTAACCAAAACTCTGTCTTTAACCCTAACTTCAATTTATATCCCGCCCAAGTCTCCCTGTAGCCATACAAATTCAAAAGGTGGGACAGAGGTGGGTGTGGTGATATTTGTTTGTGCTATAACAAATAAAGCTTGCCTGAAGATCAGAGTGTGGAGCAAGCCACTAGTCAGCCATAGGGGCCAGGTGGTGGTGGTACACACTTTTAATCCCAGTACTCAAGAGGCAGAGGCAGGAAGATCTCTGTGAGTTCAAGGCCACCCTGGGCTACACAAAAGTGATCCACAGATGCAGGCAGTGGTGGCTCACACCTTTATCCCAGTACTTGGGAGTCACACCCCTTTAATCCCAGCACTAGGGATTAAATCATTACCTCGGTCTCTCTGTGATCTAACACAGCCCCACAGACTGGGAATATTTTACATAATGTAAATAAATCTTTCACAACTCCACAAATATCCAGGAGTGAGATGCTAACAGGTTAGGAGCCTGGTTGGTGAGACTTCTTCACGTGTTCTTGTCTTCTCATCCCAACCATGTCTTGAGGGAAGGGAGTGGTCTCTACAACGTGGCACTTCTGAGAGCACCACCAGGCACAGGGACTCTCCCCCACACACAGTCACAGCTGAGGATTGCAACCTCGGGGTTTGGAAAGGGATGGAAACTTTCACACCATAACAGCCTCATCCTGTGCTCAACCAGAAAGCTTGAAGAAGCACAGGTTGTCCTCACTGGTCTTCCAGAGCTTGTTTGCTCCAAAGCCGGAGCAGAAGAGTGAGAGATTCCTCAGTTGCTGAGACAGAGGACTCGGGGAAGTCAGCATGCATATGGATGTGGACAGGAAGAATCTTGTCCAAGATAGAGCATGCCTTCTCTCCACTCCCAACAGGTCTGAGATACTCCTGGGTGGGGTGTTCCCCTTTAAATCATTCCTGGCTGCAAAGCCTTCTCTGCTAGCAAGGTGAGAAAGCTCAGATCTCACAGATCTCACGTATGGTGGGATCAGCTGGAGCACCCTCAGCTTTAGGAGCATTGTGGATCTCTGGGCGGTGCCCTCCACTTCCATGAAATGAAAGGCCTATCTCCAGCCTGTCACCTTTCCCTGGACATCAGAGCCTGGCACTGTGGGGCTATAATCCAGACCGTTCCTGAACCACAACCCTGAGCACATGGGAAGTTCCTTTCTGCTTGATTTTCTCAACTTTTCCACCAAATGGAAGTTTCTCTGGCTGCTGCAGGGCTGCCAGGAAGGATAATAGGAGGCTATAAAGTTCCTTCTAAGTATAAAAGCATGTTGTAGAACATAATAATTTCGATGGTCATTAGGTTTTTTTTTTTTTCAGAGTTGCTTGGGAAGTGGTGGTTTACCCAAATTTCTGAGCTTGGGCTAATTAAAGAATAATTAAGCCATCTTGCCCGGAGCACCTGGGCATGAGTGTTAGACACACACGGAGCGAGCTTAAGCTGAAACGCTGGTTTACTCTGGAAAATGACAGGCTTGTTTTGCAAGGTGTAATAATTTCCTTGCTACAGACTTTGGGAGCTGAACTCCGCAGTGATGAAATGACAGCTCCCATCGCTCATCGGCCCCAGAGTTTTTCTTTCATGCTGGATAGCTGTTAAAATCAAAGTCCGTAATGGCCCAGGAATGTTTAATTCTTTACATACGGACGTTGTTATCTTTGCACTCCTGATTATTTTCTTAATCTACTTTCCAGCTTACTTATTTTATCAGCTGAAAAGCTGGAAAATATCCTTATGACCAAATGCTTTGCTGTTTATTATTTTACTTATTTTTTCAGCCAAACCCTAGGATAACATTCTAATTTGATAATGTTCCATTAAACACATTAATAGACGATAGAAAAATACAACAACTGAGGAAGATTTTAGTAGTCTTTAATAGAATGCATTCCCTAGCACAAAAGCACTTTTGTTTAGCATTTCAGGCATTCGGTACATCTGTGACAAATGATTTATATTCATAAGCTCTAGGGCTACCAAACATGCTCATTGGGAGAACATAAGCTGGGAGAGATGTCACAGGAATAATGTTCAAAAGTGGCATTATTAAAACCAAACTCATATGGGCCATGCATGGTGACACTCACTGTCACCCCAACACTCGGAGGCTGAGGTAAGAGAGTGGTCATGATGAGTTCAAGCCTGGCTTGAACTAAGCAATAAGACCTTGTATTGAAATAAAACCAAAACAAGCAAGCAAACAGGAAAAAAATGCAATAGCAAAAATCCTCCTACGCCCTGAATCCAACACTTCTTGTTACAACAGCAAATCACTTAGCTTGCCTTCATTTTTTTCTGAGAACGGATAGAGGAAATGACATGAATTTGTTATGGCATCAAAACGATCAACTGTGCCCCGAGAAAGGTGCTCATAGATTTTTGAAAGGAAGTCAGAACTTGGGTTCTAAGTGTATTTCATTTCATCCACAGAAAAGCTAACTTATCTGCCATCTGATGTCTAATTAAACTGAATCTTACTGTTCCTGTCTATTTTATTTCATTCTTAATTTTTGTTACATTAATTTATTATGAGTGTTCTCTCTCACACACATACACACCTTCTTTCTTCCCCCTCTCTCTGTCTCTCTATCTCTCTGTCTCTCTGTCTCTCTGTCTCTCTCTCTCTCTCTCTCTCACACACACACACACACATGCACACACATACACACACACATACACACACACAAAACATACCACGGTGTACATGTCAGGTTTGGCAGCCAGTACCTACCCACCAAGAAATCTTGCCAGCCCTTGGAAGTACATATAATGTAAGGAACTTCTCCACTGTTAGTATTTGGGCTACTGCTCTTGTATGGTAAATATGGCAATCAAGAAGACAGAAAACTCAAATCACTATTTGTTTGCCCAGTTAAGGAGACATTGCTATGAAAATAATCACACTAACCCACTGATATGGGATTCCCCTCTGTATGCTGTGTGAATACCAATGGTTAATAAATAAACTGCTTTGGGCCTATAGCAAAGCTATAGGGGAACAGAACTAGAGGGGGGCGGGGGTGTGTGTGTGTGTGTGAAACTAAACGGAATGCTGGGAGAAAGGAGGAGGAGTTAAAGAGGAGCCATGGAGCTGCTGCCTGAGACAGAGTGCTGAAACTTGGCTGGTGGGCCACCACCTCATGGTGATGCACAGATTAATGGAGATGGGTTAAATTAAGATGTAAGAGTTAAGCCGGGTGATGGTGGCTCACGCCTTTAATCCCAGCACTCGGGAGGCAGAGACAAGCGGATCTCTGTGAGTTCGAGACCAGCCTGGTCTACAGAGC
>NW_004949105.1:9023765-9034229 GCF_000317375.1 Microtus ochrogaster | reverse complement strand
CTGCCCGCCACCCTCTAGACTGTCGCAGGCCCAGCTGAGGTGGTTATTTTGGGATCAGAGCCAGCTGAACTCCTGAAGATGGTGGTAGTTTGATTTGGATGATAGTCCTGCACAGCAAATATTTCTATAACAACTCAAAAGTAAGCATGTATACACATGTCTGGAATTAACAGAGCACAAGTTCAAATGTCCAAAAATGTTAAATCGCTTTGAATTTCTTTATCACAATGTGAAATAGCTAAATAACTTTGTTTCAGATAATTAGGGAAGAAAATACATCCTTGTTAGCTGTGGTGTGTGTGTGCGCCCACGTGTGTGTGTGTGTGTGTGTGTGTGCGTGTGGGTGTGGGTATGTGTGTGCGTGTGGGTGTGTGTGGTCCAAGTCTGTTTCTCACATGGGATTATGGCATCGTTAGCCTCTGTGACAGAAGCTTAAGAAATTAAGCAAATACTAGTTGGTTCCAAAATCCAGCACTATGACCATATTCATTTTTTCTGGGGTTGACATTACTTTTTTTTCTAATAGAAAAGATGAAACCACAGAGGCCATAAAAACTTCTCAGGGACTGGCTGGGGTGGGCGGATGGGAGATGGACCATGTGAGCGTGAGGAGAGTCTTGTGACGGTGCATGTGCTCTGTGTGGATGAAGGAAATGCCTCATTTGTCACAATCCACAGAAGGCCGTGGCCGGCAAGACGTCTCAGTGGTAAAGTGGGTAAAGCAGGAGACTGACGGTCAAGTCCCCAGAACCCACATAAAATAAAACAAACAAACAAACAAAACACCCGGATGTGGTACTACAGTGTGAGAAGGCGGGGACAGACGGTTCCCTAAACCGCTCTACCAGCCAATCTAACTGTTCAGTGAGCTCTAGACCACTGTAAGACCCTCTCTCTATGAGCAAGGTGGGTGGTGCCTTAGAAACTACATCCAAGGTTGACCTCTGGCTCTAATCATGAACACAAATGCACACACACACACACACACACACACACACACACACACACAAACACGATCTCATGAACACACTCCACACAAAATGAACCCTGTTGTGGATACAGACTCTGAAGGGTTCCCCACTGTGATGAGCAACCCTCTCTGTGGGAGGCATTGGGTCTGGGGAGCCTGGTGGGTAGGGAAAAGTTTTACCTCTGATTAGCTATATTCTGAGAGAAGACTAGTTCTTTCAACTTTAAGTATTAGGATTATTATAGGAATTAAAACTTCTACCTAACCGGGTAGTGGTGGCACATGCCTTTGATCCCAGCATTTAGGAGGCAGAGGTAGGATCTCTGTGAGTTTGAGGCCAGCTTGATCTACAGAGTGAGTTTCAGGTTAGGCTCCAAAGTTACAGAGAAACACTGTCTCGACAAGACAAAACAAAACAAACAAGAAAACCTTCTAGCTGAAGTTTTCCTATAGGACAGGAATTCAAATGCTAGCTAGTACAAAAACGACTGCTTTTCCTCTCGACTATCTCAGCAGAGCACAGCCAGAAACTCTCCTTCCGAGACTAAATACCATGTAGTACTGAATTTTCTGAGCCTGCGTTCCTTCTAAGTTAATCTATACATTGGCGATCTGTCTCTTCACTTTCTACAGGGAAGGACGTTCCCCTGTTCACTTACTCATGCATCCATTTCGGACCTTTCCCTAATTGTTTCCAGGCCACAGACATCTACACTGCGAAGAGAGAGGGAGGCAGGGAAAATGAGTATTAATAGCTTAGAGCCCAGTGAGTGCTTCTTTGTTGAATGAACAAACAAACGAATGAAAAAGTCATGTGACTTATAGATGTGTCACTAAGTTGCTGGCTCTGTGGCCTCCTGGTTGTCCTTCTGTGTCTTTCTCCTTATTTCATCTTTGCCAAAGAGACTCCAGTCATATTATATTGGGACTCGCGTTAGTCACCTCATCTTGGGGTCTGGGACATGGCTCAGTGGTTAAGAGCACTGGCTGTTTTTCCAGAGGTCCTGAGATAAATCCCCAGTACCCTCATGGTGGCTCCCACCATCTATAGAGGGATCTGATGCCCTCTTTTGGCATCAAATCAATAGAGCACTCATATACATAAAATAAATAAATAAATCCTAACATAATCAGCTCCTCTTGACCTGTTGATCTCTGCTAAAGTGTGTTTCCAGATCAAGTTGCACCAGGAACAAGGACTTATTCTACAGGAGGACACAGCTCAAACCCTCTAACAGTGTTTTCCTTACCAGCAACCAATGTCCTTCCCTCCCAGATAACACTGACAACAGCAGTGAGTGCCAAACACCGTGAAAGCAAGCAAACGGCCTCCCAGCAATGATTTAGACAGGCTTACCTTTGCAAAAACATTTGTCCCAAACCAGTAAAGAAGAAATAGTCTCTGTGCCTTTAAAGCGTTACAGACCAAACTTAGCAGGATTTTCAAAAGATATGAGAAGATGAAAGACGGAGCACATGATAATTATCTCTCATGGTGTAGTTAGGCCTGCATGGCCAGAGGCCCTCGGGCTAGCCTGTTATTATGCTGTGCTTGAATTACTGTGTGTGAAGAATGCTGGCCCAGCTTCAGTGTGGCTGTTCTGGGAGTCCATGCTGCTGTGGATGAAGCCAGGTATCTGTGCTGCGGTGGGCGGTGCACAGAGGATCCCCACACACATGGCGGCGTGTGGGGCTTGAGTGGGGGGCAAGTAGAGAAGAGTGGCCTAAGCCATTATACTTCAAGAAGAGCTTACGCCCATTACTAGGAAATGCTAGGGATTTAATATGAGGGAGAAACGGTCCTAACCACAGGAGTTAGCAACTTGGAAGACAAAATATGTTTGACAGCTTTTATTTTGAAGGGGAAATAAAAATGAAAAATAACTACAGGAGGCTAAAGGATCAAATGAAGAGAGAAGGCGGTCCCCATGCATAGTCATGGGTCTGAGGATACTTTCCAAGCGAAGTGGTGTCTCTCGGAGTGAGATGCTTTGGGGAATTTCTTGACAAGCTAGCAACTGCAAGCTTTAGCCTCTGATGCACGAGGATCCTGAGAACTCATGGTGTGGGCAGATGTGAGTGTTAATTAAATCAGCAAGATTACCGGAGGAATACAGCCAAGGAGGCAGACAGGGTCTGCTTCCTGAGTAGTCAAAAGGGGAAGGTAGCCAAAGTGCACATTGTACTTTAGGAAATACGACCATCAAGAGTTCTCCTAAAAGTGGATGGGAGGAATGGGAGTAAGCCACTGGCCTGTGAGGGTGGCCAGAGCCAAAGGACAACACAGAGCCCAGTTTGGTGCCCTTGGGAATCGGTGGGGTTGTGAGGCAGAGATGTTTTGGGGAGTCTGACACAGACGTTAAAAGTTCTGGACACTGGGCTGAACTCATCATCCCAAGCCTCATCTGTGAGGTCACTCAGTGAAGGTCAGAATCCCTGAGCCATGGTGGAGACTTAGAGTTAGAAACACCGGGGTTGTTATTTGGTTATTTCCTGGACTTTTCTTACATAGAAAGCAAACCACACTATTCACAGTGCCCCACAGACTTTTAGAGCAGTATTGTTTCCTGTTTGGACCCAGTTCACCTGGAAAACCCCTGTTTTTATTCATGGTCCCAGCTGTTCTTCTGGGTGTCATCGGTGAATAGAGGTTGTTCAAGGCACAGCCAGTGTTGAGTGAACGTTGCTAATGCAGCCGGGGTTACTGGGTGACAGGAGCGGAGAAGCTGGGAAAATTATCTTGAATGAGACGACAACTCAGATTTGTGACTCTTTCTCCGACAGCCAGCCATTGTGGGAGAATCCTTATTTACCGGTCTCCTTTGCTGTCAACAGTAAACTACTTCTGGTAACGTGACAGCCAGCCATTGTGGGAGAATCCTTATTTACCCGTCTCCTTTGCTGTCAACAGTAAACTACTTCTGGTAACGTGGCAGAAGTGTCAGAGCCAAAAGGTTGAGAAACCAGCTTGGATGGGTTGGCAGTCTAAGAATCATCCAACCAATAGGATAAAGAAAGCTCTTCAGATGACATCCCATGGGACTCACAGAAATAAAAAACAAAAACAAAAACAAACAGAGATTGGTCAGAGACAGACCACTATTAGCAAACCTCAACGAAAGTGGGAAATATTGGGTTTTATCAAAGCAGCGACTGGCCCATAGCCTCCCCTTGCTGCCAGCGTCACTCGGGCTACCTATAAAGCTCAGAGGCTTTATAGTCAAAGGCTGATTTCTTACCACGAGTTTCAGAGTCTTCCTGGACCAGGTATGGTTGGGAAGAAATTTGTGACAGGGGAAACTGTAGGAGTTTCATGTGTGAACAATGAATAAAAACACGTCTTTGCTCGAACCATGAACGTCTAGCAGTTCTCAGTGTCTGTCAACTACCCAAAGTATGGGCTTGCTTGGATTTGTGGCTAAACACTTGCCATTTGAGAATGGCAGAGTGAAGACACCAGGTGAGGGCGTGAGATAGCCATGAGAGTTTGCCAGTCCTGTCGGTGGGTGGAAGCCAAAGTTTCAGGCAGTGGGAAAGGAAGTGGTCAATCTAGTCTGTATAATGACTGTAATCCAGGTCGTGGATGAGACCCAGATGAACAGCTACGATTGTGAAGAAAAACGTGGTTGTCTACTTTGAAAAAAAAAAAAAAACTCAAGCAAAAGAAACAACACACAAGAAGCAATAATGCTACAAAATTTTTGGGTGCCTGCAAGTAAGGAACTACACCTTCTAGGTAAACATCCAGTAAAGAACCAAAGGCACACTTGCAAAGCAACTGCTCAGACAATACTTATATCATTCTTGTGTATTTGTATGCATGTGTATGTTTACAGACACAAGGTCAGAGGGTGACTTTGGAAGCAGGTTCTTACCTTCCACCTTGTTGAGTCTGTCTTGTTTCTGTAGCTAGGCAGCTTCTCCAGGGTAGCTGACCTGGGAACTTCCAACCAATTCTGTCTCCACATCTCAGCACAGCAGTGTTGGAATTGCAGGTGTGACCACTGTGTCCAGCTGTTGACATGGGTTCCCATGAGCAATTTCAGTGGCCAGGGGTGTACACTAAGCACCTTTACCCACTGAGCCATCTCTCCTGGCCCTGGTAATGTTCAGAAATACAAACAATAAAACTTCTTTGATATGGTGGACCATCCTCTCTTCCTGTCTCCAATCCTGCTCCTCCTGCTCGGCGATAGCCATCGTGAGAACTTCATGTCTATTCACATCAGTTGCTGCATCTCGCTCCCTCTAAAGTGACCATGGATACTCTGTCGTACCACACCATGTAATTCTATGTCTTGCCGTTTGAGGTCCAGTGGTACATATTTCACACCTGTAGGGTTCAGGACACATCCGTCTGACCCTAGCCATCATGGGCTCACGCTGCTCTGTTGTATGTATGCACACCTAGGTCCCTCATTGTGGACATCTCGTCATTCTTGTAATTGTATGGTATGGATGCTGCTGTAAGGACCTCTGCTCCCATGTTCTGCTGCATCACTGTGCGTTTGTCTAGGACTGATGCCTGGAACCGCATGTCTGGCACAGAGCAATGCCTACTGAGCCCCCTGAAGTTATTTAGCTGGTCTATAATTTCAACAAAATACATCAAGCCTTCTTTTTCTCTCTCTCTTTTTTATGTGGTTTCTAACAAAAGCAAAATCGGCCATTCACTTGGCTAAACTGTACGGTTGCCTGGCAATTCAGCCAAGTGATTCTATGATTGATGGGTCTCTATGCGAGAAAACCTCACACAAAGCTTGTGGTACTTGATGCTGATTGTATTACCACCGGCCAAGTGCTCAGATAACCCTCTCAGGGCCAGCTTCTGTGTCATGATGAACACTAGGGAAATGCCAAGTACCACTGCTGGTTCCCGCGTGCTTTTGCCATGGTACTAAGAATGGGACATGCCACTTGGAAACAGAAGTTCCACGTGCCAGGCTGTGGCTCTCCATGTCTGCGGATTCCCTTGACCCAATGGTTGTCCTGAAAGAGGACATTGCAGTGCAGCTCTCAGTGGGAAGGTAACAGGGACCTAGGACATAAAGCTGGGCTGAAATGCAAGATGATACAGTTGGCTTGCACTTGGAAGGTGGGACCATTTGTTACAGCGTCACAACCTTGCTTATCCTAACTCACACGCAGCTACAGGAAGAAGAGGCCAGAGGAGGGCAGCGGGTATGGCCAAGTTTGAGATGAATTAAGTCAACAGCTATGCACACTAAGAAAACACATTTCCTGACTGAATGATTAATGAGCGATTGCCTTTGAAAAAAAAAACCATAAATCAAGAATCTCTGTGATTCCTTTTTGCTTCAAGACAGCCATGGCACACTGTAGGAAGTGGCTACATATATCCCCAAACACACTGCACACATGCTCACAATACATATATCTTCAACCAGGTCGCACATTTTTATGTACTACATGTTGCTGCAGAATGAAACAGGAGAAACCCAGTCTTCCAATTCATGTGAAGAGCAAGAAACAGTCTGAGTACCTGCAAAAGCTTCCTTCTTAAAACTCTAGAATTAGAACCTGCGATTTCAGGAGAGACATGTACTTGTTCTCCCTTCTCTGAATATCATGCTGTATTTTGGTTGTATCTATATATAATATATATTACATATATATTATTGTTTTATATATATGTAAGACAGGGTTTTTATAATTTAGCTTTTATTTACTATTACTTGGCAAAGGATTAAGAGGTTAGAGGAAATGGTTCCATGAGTAAAGGTGCTTAATGCCAAGGCTGAGTTCCTGAGTTCAGTCCCTGGGCCCATGGGATAGAAGGAAAGAATCAGCTACCCCACGCTGTCTTCTGACCATGCATGTTCACCATTGCACAGCTGAGCTCATGCACACGCGTACACATAAACAAATCTTTTTAAATGAAGAAGGATTAAGATATTCAAGGTACTGCTAAACTTTTATAATCCTCAACTTTAACTCACTATCTCTCTACGAGTTAAGTTTGGAAACTGAGCTATTTTGATATGTGGTCCAACTTGGGCACGCCTGACGTCTGTGGCTGCAACTGTATCTTTCAGTTGTTTACTTTTTAAAAAAAATATTCTTTTCATCATATCATGTCATCCTCATTGTTAATGTTTAGCTTTAAATCATCTCTTATTTATAAGATAACACAAATAGTAATGGTGGAGGTATTTTTGGCTAGTTATTTTGGTACTATATTTGACGAAATAAACAGCTGGTGATGTTCTAAAAATCAGCAAAGGACATAAAAAATGATGAGAACGTATGGCTTGGAGTTATTTAAGAAAACAGCTTAATTGGAACATGAAGAATTGGAAATATGGGGAAATTACATTTGTTCACAATTAGGTGTCTTGGTACGAGAGAGTGGGGGGAAACCATGAGGATGAATAGCCCAGCCCTGTGGAAACTCACTCAGATGTCTCAAACAATAGATATTTGTTAATATAATGTGGAATCATGCTATCACACGAAAGGGACACTCAGAAAAGTTCAGTGCCTGACTCTCCAGCTCGGAAAGCCCCCAAGCAAACTGCACCCCAGCTATGGAAAAGTGCCTCCCAGTCCAGCTGAAGCCACAGGAGTGGCGCCAGCAAAGAGGAAGTAAGAGAGAGAGGAGGTCCTGGCTGGCCACATACACTTGTCCAAGGTCCAGCAACCAGAAGGTGGCCAAGACCAGGCTTGAACTTGGACTGTGCCAACCCCACTTTCCACTCCAGAGAGGACAAACTTGCAGTCAATGGGGCTGTGCACGGAGCACAGACTTACTTACTTTGGTCTTGTATGTGCGTTTATTGTTCCTGTTTGCTTGTTTCATGACATTTAGAAAAGCACAGTTAGAATCGTCCCTTTCTCATGACTCCCAATGCGCCTTCCTTCAGGCACCTGCAGGCTTCAGCTAACTGATGGATTCAGCAAGAGGACTACAGAGGCTCTGTCCACCCATGGAAAAGCATGTGGCCACTCCAGTCCTGAACGGATTCCTGGGGCAGCCTTGTCTCAGACAGGTTATGATAAAGATGTTGAACAAATGTTCACTGCCCCAGTTAGACTCCTCTAAGATACTAACCCCGCTCAGACCCAGAAGAGAAACCATAGTCCACCTTCAACGAAGTCCCAAAGTCGACTTTGTATCACCGACTGCCAAGCCTCCCTAGCCCTGCACTGGGTGCTTGCTCCTTCTCCTCTGCATCCCTTGCTACCGGGCTCCTAGTTTAATCTCTGTTTATACCTCCCCTTGTCACTCCAGCTTGATGCATAGGTCACCTCTCTTAGAAGACGACCTCGGCTCCCTGCCTGCCTCTGGCTTTCATCGCTCACTCCTCTTAGGCTCTTTCATAAAACAAACACCCTCCTGGCAGCCCTAGCCTTGTCCGCTGGCCCTATGACCTTTCCTCCTTCTCCAGGTTCTCAGAGGGGCCACCTAGTAGGAACCGCTGCAGCTGCTCTGTTGCAGTGGGCCAGCTTCTTCCAGCTTCTGTCAGCTTCCCGGCTTATTGGGTCTGTTGGCTTAGTTTGCATAGCCCTTCTGAAGCTAGTAATTGGGAGAAACACCCAAATGTGTAACATGGTGGATACAAAGTAAGACAGAGCCATGAGAAAGGTGGGAAGGGTTGTATTTCTTAAAGAGGACCACTGAGGACGGAACACGTCTAAAGAGAGGGAGGGGAACAAGAGAGGATACTGAGGCACCACAGATAAAATAGCACCTGCATTCCTGCATTTGCAAACTTCATGTTTAAGGATCTGTCTGAGTGGCATTCAAGCATGGTTGGGGTAAGGAAAAGAGGACAGGAGAAGGAGTAGGAAGGACAGAGAGGATAGGACCAAGGCAAAAGGATACAGATGTGTCAAAATGTCGTAATCAAACCTGTTACTTTGTATGCTAACCTTAAAAGTTAAAAGAGAGAGAGAGAGAGAGAGAGAGAGAGAGAGAGAGAGAGAGAGAGAGAGAGAGATTAAACCACAGTGATTCCAGAGCTGCTTCAAACTTTCCCGAGGCTCACAGCAGCCACAGCAGAGGGTGATGTGTTTCGCCCTGGCTGCAAGTCAGCTCATTTATTTCTGAGGCAAAACAGCCTCTCTGACCAGCCAAATAAAAACACCAGCTACAAAGTGCTAAGAAGATACGCTTCCGAGGAAACATCTTTATAGCTAGGCACTATTTTTTTTTTTTTTTGCATATGAAGGATAAATAAACCAACCCTTCTACCAAGGGAGAATTTTGGTTGACTATAAAATGAATTTCCCCTATGAGAGTAATGTGCCCCCCCCCCAGCACAATAATATCGTCTAGGCTGGAATGTTGTATCCCTGGGAGCCAGGCTCGTCTTGGGTCTCTGGCTGTCTCCGACACGGTCTCATTTTACTGAACGCCACTATGACTTGCTGACTTTAATTACCACTTAGCACCTGGAAGCGGACACTTTGAAGACCAGCAAGAACGGCTTTCCACTATTTTCTCTTGACAGGCCTTTTGTGCGAAATAGACTCATCGTTTCATTATCCGCGGACATCGGATTGTTAGGAGCTGTGGCTGTCTCCCCTGCAGCGTGTCGAGGCCTGACAGCTCTTGAGCAGTGTGAGTGACATCGCATTATCTCCGGCCACCCTTCTGACCTGCCCTTTGCCTTGTTGCCATCTCCCCTCTGTGGGGGAGGCCACCTTAAGCCCTTCCCTTAGGGGCCTTTGAGAGCTGTTCTTTTAGAAGTCCCAACACGAGTGCAAGCCAACAAGGGCTTCTCAGAGAACTTCTTTTAATGTCCGGCTGAATGATCTACCCAAAGTCCTCCCTTACTCGATGGCTTAGTGGCCCAGTGTTTTCCTTGACAGCGGAGCCAGTCCCGGTGGATGGCAAGGGAAAATGCTGAATTTTCAGTAGCCATGGGCACATGCCAATCTCCTGGCTTCAAAGCAAATGCCAGGCCTCCCTTGCCAATATGAAAATGGGCATTCCTGTCCCTCATTCTCCGTTCTGGGCCTGCAGCCTTGGCTGATAATAATTTTAGAAACACCATCCTTAAATTCTGAGAAGTCAGGGGAGCCAGAGGGTGATAAGAGTGCCTTTCACTTTGCACAGTGATCTGCCAATCTGCCTGGCTTTGCTAGTTTGCACAGGAACTGCCCTCAGCTGCCTTGGCTGGGCAGTCTAAGACAACTAGGTAAAGAAGAGCAGCTCACCTAGGCAAGGTACAAAAACCACCTCAGATCAGGGAACTGGGAGATGGGTGGGGTGAGGATTCTGCAGGGCCAGCCATCCCCAACACTGCTGCCTCAGGGGACATGTGGAATGTGGCAGGAACCTCTGAGAAGAAGTTCAGATCTGACTGTCCTGACTGAGAGCAATGTCTGACCTTCAAATGAGGTGCCTGGAACTCCTATGTCTGTCTGGACTCCAGTAACCATGTATAAACCTTTAGTTTGGAACTCAAGATGAACTACATTTTTGGCTTTTAAAAACTGCCCAAATAGTTTATAAAAATTATCCTAAC
>NW_004949105.1:9014159-9023175 GCF_000317375.1 Microtus ochrogaster | reverse complement strand
TGTGTGTGTGTGTGTGTGTGTGTGTGTGTGTGTGTGTGTGTGGTATTTATGTGTGTATGTGCATGCATGTGTATTTGTATATATGTATGTATGTGTGTTAACATGTGTATGTGTGTGTATAAATGTGTGTGTATGTATGTCTCTGTGTGTGTACATGCATGTACCTGCAGATGGGCATGTTCTCTCTCATGCATGTGGGGGTCAGAGGACATCTCTGGCAATCTCTCACAGTCTACCCTTTGAGAAAGGGTCTCTTGTTTACTATGAAGCAGCTTCCAGCCAATTCTCCTATCTTCACCTCAAGTCCAGCTTTTTATATGAGTTCTGGGCATCAAGCTCAGATAGTCAGGCTGTCAAGGGCAGCAGTTTCCTGTGCTGAACCATCTCCTGCATCCCCCATAAACATCTCTTGATACCCCCACCCCGCCCTGTGTGCATCACCCAGTGAGTTTAGTGAGGTTTTCTCACAGGAGGACTACATGAAGCATGAGATCCTTACTAGTGAGGGACTCAACACAGAAGCAAATGTCCTTCTCCCCCTTAGCAACCAGATGTTGCCCACAGATTCCTGGGGAGTTTATCCCATAGACGTTAGGATTTTGGGATATTTGGGACCAGTTTCAATGCAGTTGGTTGACTTTGTGATGTGCTGCGTACTTCTAGTTCATGGATTCTAAACTATTATCATCGGAAAGGAGGGGCTCCATGACTTATGCAAACTGCGAAAAGGAACCTTGACCACGAAACTTAGAGTTCCTTCTTGACAGTTTCACTATGGCAAATGCTTCATAGAAGTAGCAAATGCTTCTACTTCCCGAAGGAAAGTTGCCTCACTCAGTGGAGATAGTTGCTCTTGAGGCTGAGGGTGGGGACTAGAAGTTCCTGGGGCAGCTTGGGTTCAGGGGGCAGGCAGCCCTGCCCAGTTCTGAGTCATTCACGCCCCAGGAGCTAGAAGGAGCAGGGGAGGCAGGTAGACTCTTCTTGACACTCCCCAGGCTCCCTCATCTCTGCTTATCTGGTGCATTGTGTGGGTTCCAGGCCTGTTTCACTCTCTCACCCTGGACTTTCATCCCTGCTCTGACTCAGCTTCCTGGGGTAACCATGCACAGCCCCAGGCTCTTCTGATAGAGCCACCTGGTTGACCAAGCCCACTTGTTCCCCACTTCCCAGTATCTTGACAGAAACACGCCCTTCCTGAGTCAGGTGGACTCAATGCTGGCTCATAGGAGGCAGCTGAGAGCAACCTTGCTTCTATTCATAGTGGCCCAAGGTGGGAGGCTGAGCAAGAGGGTACAGATGAAGAGGCAGCTTTGGGGTTTGCTTGTGTTTCTTGTCTGAGTTCACAGACCTGTAAAAAGCCACAGAGCTATCGGATTCCAGGTCACTGATGTGGAGAAGAGGGGAGGAGAGTCTCACTCCCTTTGTCTGCACACTGGGCCCAGGTAAAATAGGTTCCTACGACTCTTCCAGGAGCTCTGCCTTCCAAGTTTATCCAACCCATAATTCATATGCCCAATGGTAGATACGAAGGCAGTCCACACAGTGTGGCTTACCTAAAACATTATTATATTTTTTGATGTTTTTAAAAATAAAACAGTGTGGTGGGTTTTTGAGTGTGAAGTTTACAAACGACAGCTTCCTGTCGCAATGGCAAAGGTTTGTCTTGAGATTCCCACTCAGGGCAGAGTGTATCCAGGACCAAAAAGACGCAGTCGCCACGATTCTTCTTGTCCATAGAGGCCTGAGGTTCAGTCAGTGGTCCAGGTTGCTATGTTCAGGACTGAAAGGACCAGTTAGGCCCCCACTTGAGACGTCCCTAATGACTGTGGTGTCATTGTTGTCCAGGCTGGCCTAGTGCTGCCCGTACTCTTTCCTTTGGCAGATTACAGGGGCAACAAACTAGAAGCCCTGCCCCCTGTGACTTGGCGATAATTGAGCTACACTCTGCAAGAGCTGATGATGGACTCTTGTGTGTTTTGATAGTCATTCTTTATCCAATGCCGAAATGCAGGTGAGAGGGAGCGTTCATCGTTGGATGCTGTTTTTAAACTTAAATAATCATATTTCAAAACTCTATGTTTATCCATTCAGTGCTATGGCAATGGCAAACACAGAAGCTAACCGCGGGCCATGGGGAAGCCATTGCAACCACCCGTGAGACTGGGATATTGGTCAAAGATGAGGGTACTGGAGTACAGGACCAGATACAGAAGGTGCTGGGAGGGAAGAGTCATAAACCTTCTTCCTACTTGTTTATCTCTGTGTTTGTGGGACACGCGTGTACCACAGCACGTGTGGCTATCCGAGGACAGTTTATGAAACGATCCTCTCCTTCTGCCACATGGGCTCTGGGAATCAAATTCAGGTCATCAGGCTTGGAGGCAAACACCTTTTTCCCGCTGAGACATCTCACTGTCCATGAGTTCTGGATTTAATAGGGAAAGAAAACATTTTAAGTTGAAAGCCACGATCCTCATAGGAGTGAGGCATGGTGGCACACACCTATAATCTCAGCACTTGAGAGACTGAGGCAGCAGGATTGCCATGAGTTCAAAGCTATTTTTTGCCCCATAATGAATCCTAGGCCATCTTAAAATATGTCACCAAACATGCTTTCTGCTGCCATGTGCTATCCGATCTCTGCTTGGATTGAGACTCCTACAGCTGCTCTGCAGGATTTCAGAGTGTGAGGTTGAAAGCAGAAGAGTACCATGAAATAAATGCAATAAATTACTTAATATGCATGTGTGTGTGGTGTGTGTGTAAGTGCGCATGCACACATGCACTGTGTAATGCAAAACTGGGTTATAATCATAACACATAGTTGGGTTATAATCATAAAAATTTTACAAATACTTCCTCACCCCAACTGGGCAGGGCTGCATGGCTTTGGGCTTGAGCTAACTGACCCCACCAGAGAATGCGGAACTGGACCCTTAACCTTATCTAGAATAAATCTTATCACCTGGCTTTTGGGCACAATGACAGCCCTCAGTCAGGCTCCCTCGTAATGCTGTGTTATCTTTTTGGCCGGACTAAAGTACACAAAGAAGACAGAGATCACACTCCCACAACAGGAAGGAGGAGGGCAGAAGGCCTCCTTGGATTCACAAGCATCTGGCCTGGGGTGGCTTACACTAACCGGTCCAGGAGGCCTAGGCTGGTGGATGCATGCCCTCCCTCTCCCTCTGCTGGGATAGAATTCAGACATTTGAAGGCTCACTCATCTCTCTCTCTCTCTCTCTCTCTCTCTCTCTCTCTCTCTGTACTCTTCATGATCAGGTGCAGATCACTAAACATTTGTGACACTTGCGAAACTCTGTTTCCGGTGTGTACAGACATTTTGACATGAATCGTGTTTCATATAAATATATTTTTTGAGTGATACAAAAAAGGAGTCAAAATTGTGCATATGTATGAGGTGTCACAAGGTTCAGATAACCACAGACACACATTGTGTTCTGTTAACGCTGAACATACCAGGGATATCTTGAATGAAACTTACTTTAAACATAACTATATAGAATAAAATGCTGTAGCAGTTTCTTCAGAGAAATGTACTAAAAGTTGGTACCGGGTGCATACGTTAGGACCCAGTGAAGAGAAAAGCTGTCCTGAGGAAGAGACGCCTGCCTCACCTTGCAACATGACCCTGACACTTCCTCCGGATCCAGAATCATCTCAGGCCATGCTGCACCCAGCAGGTGCTTGACTGAGCCCAACACCAACCTCTGTGAAAATTGCTTTACGACTGTGTGGTTTTAGAGCCTGGAATTGCCGATCATTGGCACGAAGAAGCTGGGTGTTGTGAAAAGCTGGGAGACGATGTAGAGCTCTCTCTAAAACCACACGGAATTCCCTGAGGAACAACCTTGTCTTTGCAGAATCCCTCCCTCTCCCCAAATCTCTGCTTTCCTTCTTGCCTTCACATATAATCAGCTGGTGCTCTGTGAGAGAGGGAGCCCCGTGACACATCCACAGACACTGATGTCATTGACTTCTCTCTCAGGAGGCAGGAGCCACCACCAACCCCACTTTGCACAGAAACTATTTAGGCTCCACAGGAAGAAGCCATGATACAGGGTGGTCAGGTCAGAAATGCAAGCCAAAAACTGACCTGAGACCTTAGTCTTCACCTCTGAGCTACTTTGGCTTTTCTAATCTTCAGGGTCACCCAGGAGTCCAGAGCGAAGACATTGTCTACCTAGCCCACTTGAGAGCTGGCTGTTCCCTGGCTCCCAAGCATGTTTTCATGCTTTTTGATGACAGCGTAGCCACTGCTTTATTCAGTTCCCAGTGTCGTTCTTTTGCATGGTGCTAAAGGATAGTTTACTCAAACAGGGTGAACCGTGACTCTCAAATCAATGAGAAAATGAACTCATACTATAGAATTTACTCAGTTCATGGTGCTGGAGATCAAACCAAGAGCCTCATGTGCACCCTAAGCCAGGGTTCTAGCCTTGAGCTACACCTCCCATCCTACTTAACTCTCCAGTGATGGTACTAGTTAAATGCAGCAATCTATTTAAAGGAAGACGCAACCATGTACAAGCCTGTAATCCCAGCACTCAGGAGACTGAAGCAGGAGGATTGCTGAGAGCTTGAGGTCAGCCTGGGCTTCATTTTGAGACCATCTCAAAATAAATAAATAATAATAATGAGAGACAAGAGAGGCCAGGCTGATTTTTTTTTTTATGCTAGGAATTACAGAATGAAGGTGCTTTGTCCACAATGCGAGGGAAGTCACAGGGATGCCTCCCCCAGACAAAGCTCGCTGCTATCTTCCTTCAGGCGTTTGCTGTCAGTGGTCTGTAGATCTTAGAGTTCCCAGTCAAACAACACAGAAAACATTAGCTGTTTAACCTGGAAGATGAGGGTCTGTGGCCTCCGAGTCTCTGTCAGGAAAGTGTATGCTCCATACCATTTTCGTGTAGCCCTTGTCAGCCCGCTTTGTTCCCCTGACACTGGTGGCACCAAGCAGAGTGATCACTAGGAACCAGTGGCCCACAAAGCTTGACCTGGATCCTACCTGACCCTTGATGAAGATCTCTGTTTTCCGAGCAGGAAAATGGTTTGTTGTTTTGCGAGCAGGGCAAACAGGCGCAGAGCACACTGAGACTAGAAAGGGAAGGGGATGCTGGGAGTACAAGCTTGCAAGAGCGGATCTAGCAGAGTGGCTTCACAACAAGGATTTGCTCTCTCACAGGGCACAGTTCTGGAGGACAAAGATCCAAGGCCAATGTGTCTCTAGACAGAACTGGGTCCTCTCTCCCTGGTTTGTAGAAGACTGCTGTCTGCCATTTTTATGGTGTGTTTCATTTTTGTTATTGTTCAGATCTTACTCTGCAAGTCAAGCTAACTTGGAACTCCCTGGATAGTTCCAGAAAGGCCTCTGTTTTGCAGCAGTCCTCCTGCCTTGGTCTCTCCATGTAGCCCAAGACAATTCTCTTTCATCTCCTATGAAAGAGAGGCTAAAAGGTTGGTGCCCCTTCCTATAGTGTTAGAATTACAGGCGGGAGCCGCCACTTCCCACTTCCTGACCACCTTCCTGTGCGCTAACTCGTTTGTACTAAGATAGGGTCTTCTCTGGGAGCTTCATTTTCACCTCCGTTTCTTTGTAAGCATTCTGAAAACACCCAGGGTCCAGATTTGAATATCTGAATTTGAGAATACACAATCCAGCCCATACTTTGGATACAGGGCAATTTGCATACTCGTTGAACGTTCCATAAAGGTCACCTGTCAGGACTGTGCTACTGTGCCTAGGGCCAGAAGAGATGTATTGACATTTAAGACAGAAAGCGAGGGACTGCTGGTGGACACTCAAGCCCCTACCCTTAGCCACCTTGGGAGCAGCCTGCTGTCTTGCGACTGCTAACCTGGCTGTTGTATTCCGCAGAGCTGCATTCTTTGTGTGTTTTCACATCACTATAGCTACTGTAACTATTGCTTTATTGTACAAACCAGGAAAAACCAGATCTTAGCTTGGGTGTGAGTCAGAGGCATTTAGTGTGAAGGGTATATTGGCACCAGGAATATAGAACACTTGCCCTTTCTACCCTGGGAAAGAAAGTGAGAGTGGTTTCCTTGTCATTTAGAGATATCAGAAGACTCTACGTGGTCAGAAGACTCTACGTGGAAATCACCATGTTATCATTAATGTCTGCACACCCACGAGAGGCGGCAGCTGTAAGAATCTATCGACAGCAGCTGGTGGCCAGGAGTAAGGTCCTTCATAAAGCCTGACCTCGGGGTAGCTGCAGGAAGTGCGGACTCTGGTCAGAGGTCCTCATGGAGTATTTATTGCCTTACAAGACACATCTGCTCTGGCTGTTTATACAGACCACGCAAGAGCTCTTCAGGGCGGTCTTGATAGACCTAATCTCCTTCATGAAGGAAGCGAAGTTCCAACAGCCAAAATGGCTTTCTTGAGAAATTATAGCTGGTAAGCAGCAGGCCAGGGCTTCTCCTTGAATCTTCAGCCGGGGAAAACTCCCTGGGAGACTGAGGAGATGGCTCTGTGGGCAATGCGACTGTTGTATAAGCATGAGGCTCGAGTTTAGATGCCCAGGACCAGCGTGGTGGCACGCGCCTGTAATCCCAGAACTGCAGAGACTGAGACAGGTGGATTCCTGGAGCTTATTAGCAGTCCAGCCTAGCCAATCAGTGATCTCCAGATTTAGTGAGAGCTCCTGACTCGAAAAAAGAAAGAGCAATGGAAGACGTGCATCACGTGAAATCACTGTGGAGACCAAGGCCTCCACACACAACTACAGACACACCTAAAGACACACATGAACACACACACGTATGCACCACAGCACATGCGAGCACACACACAGAGAGACACATCAATCATCTTGGGTATGTGTCATGAAAGCTGGCCCAGGGTAGGGCTGCATTCTTTAAAGAAGCCCTCCCAATGTCTAAAGAGTCTCACTGCAGACCGTGTTGTTCAGTGAGGAATGCCTGAGGTGGGTGGGGATTGCAGCCCCTCAGAATGTGCCTGCCTCTGGATGCCTAACCCAGAGGGAGATGGTGTGGGCTGGCCAAGGCTACTCTCCCTCACAACAGGACTTTCCCTTAATGTGTTTGCACAGCACGCTGTGGAAGCCTCCCGCAGCTCACACTGCCGAGAACCAGCCCTGTGAGCTCTCTCCCCACTGGTGGAAAATAGCAGGAAGGAAAGGAAGAGAATCTGAGAGTAAACAGACAACGCGCATGCGCATCTCTCCTCCCTTATCGCCAGCTGTTGATGACCTGTATTTGCCGAAATTTTCAAAAGCTGTACCAACTTTCTCAGTTCCTATAAGGAGAAAAAAAAAAGAAAGGAAGAAAGAAATGAGAAAGCTCATTGTGTGAAAAAGAAGAAAAGAAAATTTGCTTCTGCTTTCTGTCCTCGGAAGTCTTGGACAAAGTCAGTCCAACATCTGGATGCAGAGCTCAAAAGTTACAGATGTTTTCTTGGCCAAAAGGCTTATTTCTGTACTGATTTTCTATGTGCTGCAGGAGCAATGGAAAGAAAAAGAAAAATGGGGCGTTGGACTCCGGTAAGCCAGGAGTTTCCTGAGTCACCTTGGCAAGCAGTCCACCTATTAGACAGTTCCAATTTAGAGATGGAGGGCCTGAGATACCAACCAGGAAACTCGGGTGCACTCTGCATAACGTGGTTTTGAGGTGGTCAAGGTGGGAGGAGCTGAAGTTTCCAGCCACTTAGCTCCCTGGGAAAGCTGCTGTGGCGGGGAGGAAGGGGACACGCTTCTTCCAGCAGGTTCTCCGCCAGTCTGTCCGCTGAAGTCTTTACAGTTTGATCCCGCCTCTCGAGCCATCTGAAGTCTGAATGGACCAGCCGGGTCCAGGAAGGCAGTGAAGAGGCACAGACTGGGTGTTTATGTAGATACTAGCCCAGTCAAACTGGGCAGGTGCCTGTGGAGCTCTGTCCCAGGGGGGTAAAATCCACGCTCAGCCTCAGTTCTGAACTACTTGGGAAGACAGTGAAGGAATACACAAACACGTGTGTCCTTAGCCCTGTTCCTCCTAGCTGCTAAGTGAAAATATGTTAGCTCTTAAATCCTTTAATTAAAGAGATTGAGCCTTATTAAAAAGGAAACTATTCTCATGGGAAAAAATAATCTCCAAGCTGTTATGGGTGGTTTATATGCCAACAGCCTTCTATGCTTGCTGGGAAAGAAAGCTCTGTGTCATATCTAGACCTACTGCACCAGCACAGGGGCACAGGGCGCTCTCTCTCTCTCTTTCCCTCTCTCATAGAACTGCTTTTATAAACAGTTATAATTCTCAAGCAGTGATTTTATTTTCCTAAAATTTAAATTTTCCTAATAAAGAAAATTTATTGCCAGGTATGATGGCTTGCACCTATAATCCCAGCACTCAGGCTGAGGCAGGAGGGTGGCACAAGTTCAAGCCACCCTGGGCTACACAGGAAGTTCTAAGTCATCCTGGGCTTCAGCGTGACACAGGTGCTATCTCTGAAAGCCAAATAACAAAATATGTCCTTTAGATGTATGTTCCTTTTAGAAAAAAAAAAAATCCCTACACATTGTATAGCATGATTCCTGCTTGTGTGGCACATCTGTCTGTCTGTCTGTCTTGTGGGTTCCCCAAGACTTGCTCTAAGACCCCACAGTGTGTAATCGATGGAGACTCAGACAATGGAGAAACAGTAGAACCATATGACCACATATGTGCCTCTAAGCTGATATCTCTAGCTGCTAACCTCTTTTCATTGGTCCAAGAGGACAGAATGCTTTGCCAACAACCTGAGTTCAAGCTCCACATGGCAGATGGAGAGAAATGACTACCATTAAGTTGTTCTTTGAGCTCTACCCTCATGCATGTGGGTACCCATTGTGTGTGTGTGCGTGTGCGTGTGTGTGTGTACATGCACTCTATAAATAAATGTAATAAAGGGGCTGGAGAGATGGCTCCGAGGATAAGAGCACTGGCTGCTCTTCCAGAGGTCCTGAGTTCAATTCCCAGCAACCACATGGTGGCT
>NW_004949105.1:9012867-9013999 GCF_000317375.1 Microtus ochrogaster | reverse complement strand
GAGAGAGAGAGAGAGAGAGAGAGAGAGAGAGAGAGAGAGAGAGCTTCAGACACAGTAAGCCACAAACAGCACCTCTTTTGCATTCTATTTGCTTCTTGTAGATTTGTAGGGGACACTGAGAGTTGACATGGTGAACGAGGTGCAGAAGGAAGGCATTGTAGTAGAATGAGTGTTGAATAGTCAAACCTGGGAAGCCAAAGGGAGGAAATTGGAAGGCAGCCCAACAGAGCCTCTGCAAAGCTCCGAAGGACGCACCCTGCACAAGGCAGTTCCACCATAGGCGTTGGCATGAGGCGTTGCTCACAGGGGTACCTCGGCAAGCATGTACGAGAGAGGAGGCTCCCCATCTCCTACTAGTTCCTCTTACTCTTTTTACTACTTTCAAGCTCAGTGTCTCCCGTTGCTAAGCGCCTCTGGTCCCCACAGTCACCCAGGGACCAGCTTGTCCAAGCCTCCATCTTGGATGCGCACCCTCCGACGCGAGTGACAGCCTCACTCAGTACAACAAAAGGACTTTTTAGACCCATTTCTGCTCCCTGCTGCTTCTCTCCTCCTCGCGGCTTGGCCCCTCCCCCATCTTACCGTAATCAGCGGAAAGTGGGAAATACCCCGGCCACCCAATCCTGCCATCCAATCCCGCCGTTTCCCACAGACCTAAGGTGTATCTGTGAGACGTGCTGTGAAGCAAACTTAAAAGGCAGATCCTGCAAGGAGTTGCTGATTTCAACGAATGGTTCTGAAAATGCTGACGAGAAAGGAGATCTAAATGTTGTATTTAGAAATATTATACTTTTCTAATATATACTAGAAACATAAACAAGGTGTGCCCTGTGATCTTTAGAGTGACCAGTTTATAAAAAGCACATCCATTTATAGGCATGGGTGTGTGCACACACTTCTAAATGGATTGGTGAGGTAACTTATGATGGGGAATTTGAGAGATGTGTGCGAGGAAACACATTTGTTTTGCAAATACAAATAGCATCAGACTTTCCCAGGGATGAGGCCCTAATGTAGCATTCGATATCAAATGGTCAGTCCTGAAATTCTATATATACAAGCAACATTAAGTAGACTCATTAAATATCTTTTTTTTATTTTATTTTATTTTTTTTTGGTTTTTCGAGACAGG
>NW_004949105.1:9007717-9009102 GCF_000317375.1 Microtus ochrogaster | reverse complement strand
CATAACTAGAAAGGGGGCTGAACTCATAAATATTTAAAGCATAAACAGCTTCACATTTGTGGTCTGACAGAATTTATTTGTTCATTTTTTAAAAGACAGATTTCTTAAAACTATTCTGGTGTCGTTTTCTGTGAATGTGGTTAGGTAGTCGTTTTGTTGTTGTCATTGGGCTTTTTTTTTTTTTTTTTAAGTTTTTGGTCTCTTGGTGGGGCGGGGGTGGGCTAAAGCCATAGGAAGAAAAATGTGATGTATGTGTCCAGTATGTACGATTTTGTTTTTGTTTGCAAGAAGAGTTGAACTATTTTTGTTAACAAGAGTAAATGGTGGAAAATGAAATAAAACAAAAACAGCCATCATCTAAAGTCAGCCTGCAGACACCCACATCTGAAATCCAGAGATACCCTAGCATACCCTGGTGACCGGACTGCTGGAAACGTCTTTGAGGAAGATGTCTGTCTGCTCTTTCCTTTAAGGAGTTGGAAGATACAACTGATTCAAGTGTGGAGAATAATTGTTACCTCAGTCACAGATGGGACATTTCTTGTATCACACCCTCTGTGAGTCTCAAGCACCTTCAGGGAAAACATGACAAGAGAGAGAGATCAGGGAGGAGTGGTGTTAACCGGTGTCTTCTGGATATGGACCATAGAACTCAGGAGCTGGAAGCAGGTGTGGTTGCCTACACAAGACCGGTACAAGATGAAGCCAAGTTAACCTCCTAGCATGGAGGGGGAAGGAACTCAAGACACACCGTGTGCAATTCTCAGAGAACTCATAAAAGGATGTGCAAAGGATGGAAGGCCCATTACATGGGTCAGGCTTCTTCCACGGCTTCAAACCACCACCACCACCATGGTCATCACAATATCTGCGTTGCTGGTGGTGCCACTTAAACAATTCTACTGGTGTAATTCAAACATTTATTTTGTCAGAATCTGTGCTCAGAGATAACATAAAACATACGGTGAAAAGCCACATGACTTATCCACTCTCTCTGGGTCCTTGAGGAGGTGAATAATTCAGGGTCAAAGCATGCTTCTGCCTGTTGCTCTCTCCGAGGACCCTCCCGGGAACAGTGGTCACTCCCATTTGATAAGATTAGGACTGGAGTGTTTAGGAGCCCATGTGCTGGGCTGTCCACAAATTCTTACTGTCTCCCACTCTTCCAGCAAGCCCTGCAGTGAGACTGGCCCTGGAGCATGGTGCAAGAGATGGGTGAAACTGTGTCTTGCAGGGTCTGCACCTTTCTCTTTGGGGATGGTGGTAAGGGTTCCTCTCCATCCAGGAGACATCCTGTGCAATTCACACACTATAACGAACAGCCCACCTCCCTGACTGTGTGGCCCCTGGAAAGCGGGGTGTCCTTGTCTCTTCCTCACACCCAG
>NW_004949105.1:9006262-9007264 GCF_000317375.1 Microtus ochrogaster | reverse complement strand
TATCTATCATCTATCTATCGATCTATCCATCCACCCATCCATCTACCCTATCTATCTATCTATCTATCTATCTATCTATCTATCTATCTATCTATCTATCCATTATCTATCTATGTATCTATCATCTATCTATCGATATATCTATCCATCCACCCATCCATCTATCTATCTATCTATCTATCTATCTATCTATCTATCTATCTATCTATCTATCTATCTATCCATCCATCCATCTATGTATCTATCATCCTTTTATTAATTCATTTTTCTCCCTCTCTTCTTCCTTTCCTCCCTCTCCCTTCTCTCCCTCTTTCCCTCTCTCTGCCTCCTCCTCTCCCTCCCCTACCCCTCGAGCTTGGCACTAACTCTTGGTAGTAGACACTCTCTACAGTTCTTTCCTCAGAACCAAGCACACCAAGTGCAGCCAGGAAACATCCTTTCAAATACATCTCCACATTTAACGTGGGCCAGAAACCAAATGCAAACTCTCTTACTTGCCCTTTAAGGCCAGAGGCAGGCTTTCTTTTTTATTGATATGATTTATTAATTTATTTTTTAAAACAATCTTTTATCATTTCAGAGGCTAAGGCATACTCCTAAGACGTTTGAAAGAGCAGAACGGTTGGACTAAATTTAGCATCCTAACAGCCAGTTGGCATGTATGTAATGAAAGATTTAAACAGAAAGAAATTCAGCCCCAGACAGAGGAGGCAGAGAGGGATGACAAGAGGAGACCTAACAGACAAATACATTTTTAAAAGGTGCTGAAGGAAAAGAAACACAGTTAGCAGCCTTACCATTTCCTTTCTTACCGGCATCTGAGAGGCCTAATTGCTATTCATGGAGTTGCTGACTGAACACGGAATTGCCTAATAGGAGCATGCCTGTCTTTCATGTTGCAATAGCCAATATTTTGCACACTGCCTAGCATGTAATAAAGGATAATGAATACATGTTGTAAAAGTGAGCATATTGGTGTGTGTGTGTGTGTGTGTGTGTGTG
>NW_004949105.1:9004319-9006162 GCF_000317375.1 Microtus ochrogaster | reverse complement strand
GTGTGTGTGTGTGTGTGTGTGTGTGTGAGAGAGAGAGAGAGAGAGAGAGAGAGAGAGAGAGAGAGAGAGAGAGAGAGAGATCATCATATCAGAGACTTCTAGACTTGTATGTAGGTAAGACAAAGTTCACTTACACATGTAGGTTAATTTCCAGCATCTTAGGCCAGCCTAACTAGTACTCATTAACTAGTACTCAGGGGAGGATGGCCAAAGCCAGTGCTCTCTGCTAACCTGCAAAGGTCTCTCTACCTGAGCTAGAAATGCTGTTCTATTTGTTTTATCAACTATGCTTCAAATCAGAGATTCCACAGGGAGTCCCAGTGTGGGTACAAGAGTGTGTAAGAGACTCCATACAGACTGCCCGGGTGCCATGACAGGGCAGACAACACAGGTACCCCAGAAACTTCCTTCCTCAGGGTCAAGTTAGGCTTCATCCAAGGACTACCTATGCACATCAGAGAAATTTTGGGTTATGGCCGAAGACATCTCAATTCTTTTTAAAAACATGATGGCGATGATTTGTGTGTGTGTACATGTGTGTGCGTGCGTACATGTGTATATGCATGTGTGCGTGCGTGTGCATGTTTGTGTGTGTGTGTGGGCACACGTAGCACTTTGCATATGTATGTAGATATCAGAAGATAACCCATAGGAAGAAGTCAGTTCTCTCCTCCCCTCATGTGGGTTCTGGGGATCACACCTAGGTCCCCACTCCTGGCGAGCGTCTTTGCTCGCTGGGTCATCTCATCTCTCTCACACCTTGAATGAAGACACAGTTAAGAGTCGAACACGGAAGAGACCAAGCACTGTACCTGGGGGCCCGGATAGAATGCAGACATCCGGAGCTAGAAGCCCTCCCTTCCCTCAGTCCCCCTTTCTTCATTCTGTGTATCCTAGAGTTACATATGAATTTTACTTTTTTATTTCCTTTAATGGTGTCTTCATGACACCACCGCACAAAAACGGCATGACATGAAGAGGCATTTGGTAGAGTTTAAAGATCCCAGTTGGTTTGAAGCAATTTTCTTTGAAGACATCTATCTCCTCTACTATTTCTGGACTCAAAAAAGTTCTTATGCCTCTAACAATAATAGCACACACATATCCAGGCCTTTTTACATCTCTTTATTAGAAATAACTGGTATTTAGTCAGACAATAATAGCTCTATCATCAGCTAACTTTTCCGTGACATAGTTTTCTGTGGCAGACTGGTGACCCAGGGGTCTAGCTCACAAAGGAAGTAGAGTATGTTTCTGATACCATCCAGGAGACAAAACACAGCGAATTAGGCTCATACCATCCATGAGAAGAAACAGCAAATTAGGGTAAAGTCTGTAGAGAAGGCAACGGGAGGTGGGCCATGGGAGCTGGTGGAAGTGAGCCCACCACCAGGCTTCGAGGCCTGGCCATAAAGCACTATCCCCCAACAAGTGGGCTGAAGAATATGCTGCGGGCCGATGTGGCTCAGTGGTAGAGCATTTCCAAAGCCAGCTGCAGTTCTCGGGTGTCCTGTCCATAGAGGAGGTTCTCTTGTGAGCCACCTGAAGACTGAACCCAAGCAAAGAGGAAGGCAGTTGTTGGTCTTTACGCATAGTTGAAGTGACCATTCTGAATTTTTCTATTTTATTATTGTTGTTGTTGATTTTCAATCGCTTACTCCTTGCTCAGCTGGCTCGAGTCTGACAGGGCTGGCTAAGCACTTCCTAAGTGGGTAGCATTCTTTCAGAAACCTTTCCCTGTTCCACTGCAAACCTCTACCAGTGTATGAATGAGATACTCTCAGATTGAGAGAGAGAGAGAGAGAGAGAGAGAGAGAGAGAGAGAGAGAGAGAGAGAGAGAGA
>NW_004949105.1:8975688-9004219 GCF_000317375.1 Microtus ochrogaster | reverse complement strand
AGAGAGAGAGAACACAATGGTGAGAGCCACTCTGAAAGCAGCTGCAGGCTGGGAGGTGGCTGAAGGAGCTGGGATTTTCCTTAGCAAGCTATTATCTTTTAGACAAGAACACCTCCTTACATCTCTTTGCAAGATGCTTCTGTCAGTGCAAGTCTTCTCCCCAATGGAAAACCACACTGGCACATCTTAGCTCTTTCTTCACTGACCCTCGCTAACTGAATGTGGAGAATGGTCCCCGAAGGAAAAGTGGGAAGTGATGCTATCATGTCTGTGGGGACTTTACTTGAGCACGCAAGCCAGAGTCCACAGAGTTGGAAAAGAGGCACCTCTCATTGCTACCGTTTGCCCACCTGAAGTCAAACCACTCTTGTATGCAGGACTGAGGGGCCAGTTTAGTGACTTGGCCCTGAAACTTGTCAGTGAAACTCAGGAGTCAGAGGTAAAAATGCTGGAGATAAAACTCAAGATTCGACTAAGCCTGTGCCTCGGAGGACCTTCTGTGGGTCTGTAGCTGTGTAAAGCATTTGCTCAGCAAACATTCCCTCCTGCCAGTGCGGGGGGTCTAGCCTGAAGCTCCACAGATCTCCACACTGAGTGTTTCCATCCCTGTCTCTCTCTGTGTGTGTGTGTGTGTGGAGGGGGCTTGCACATTTTCACATCCACAACTCTGGACTTTTCCCACCTGCTGGGATTGTGATTTTGAGCACAGCAGTCAGGTCTTGGAACTCCTGTCCTGTTCACTGGCCTCAGGAGAGAGGGCCTTCACACCCCCCTTACCTAAGCTATATCACTCCTTGGGCTAAGGTGGATGGCAACTGATTTTAGCAATAGTGCTAACCCCCGGTGGGCTAGACTCTCACTGCTTACAAAGGTTCCAGGCAGTGCAAACATCGAGACCCCAAAGTCCACAATAAGCCAGGAAAATACTCCCAAACCTCAGGGTAGTTGAAGGAGCACATTAGAGATGTGTTTCATTTTTTAAAAAATGCGTTTTATATGTATACTTATACGTGTAGCTGTGTGCCTATGTTCTCTGTGCACGTGTCGCTGTTCTCTGACATCAGCTGTCCTCCTTGGACTACTATCCACCTTTACTTTATGAGACAGAGCCTCTCACTGGACCTGAGGCTCACTTATTCCATGAGACTATTGCATGGTCTTTCTCCGGGTTTGGGGGGTGGGGCAGGAGGGGCTACGGTCAACACACTCAGCTTTGACATAGGGTGTGCTGCGGTTCAGGCCACCAGATCTCATGTTTGCAGGGCAGGCTGACTGAAGCATCTCCCAGTCTTGAATTTTTAATCTCATCACTGGTCTCTGGCTTGCCTTAATGCAATTTTATAATACACTTTCCTCAAGGTATAACTTTATGAAGAACATTTGACGTCTGCCTTTATCGTGGGGTCACCCTACCAAAGTGCTCAGCCGACACAGACATGTAATCCGTCTGCGGTTAAGCAGCAGAATAGATTATTTCCTCCTTTCTTCGAGGGTTCACTGCCTGGCTGACCATTCCCACTGTGGAACACAGGTGCAAGGGCAAGCTTTTCCTGCGTGGGCTGTCAGGGCTTTAACCAAACTTTATTTGTAATACATGCATGATTTGTCTTGAGAAGTGGGCATAAAAGGGAGAAAATCAAAGTAAACTGAAAAAGAAAGAAAATGAAAAGAAAAGAAAAAATAATAAAAAGGAAAAGAAAATACTGTGAAGGCGCTTTTTCCATAGGAAAAAAATATTTTATTTTTTTAAGAACAAATTCAGTTTGAAAGAGACGTGGAATGTGACTGCTCGGATCTCGTCTTCTGGGGCTAACTGTCATGTGGAAGTAAAAGCAGGTTTGGAACCTATGACAGGCTAGGAAAATAAAACAAAGAAAAAAATATTTATAACTCAAGCATAATACTGTGTTACTTACAAATTGGACAACGAAATTAAATAAATATTCATGGTACATAATTACGGCACAAATATGCAGCAATTTGGCAACCTTTTATACCATTTTTTTCCTCATTACAGTGCAAAGGGGGAATGACACTGCCGTTAAACAAGCTGTAGCTAAATACATTGCAAAATTCAGATTTTTATACAAAACATCTTGCTTAGACTTTATAAAAAACCAACATTGCTCTATGTACACAATCTGGGTAAGAAAAGCCATTTCTGTCTTGTTTTCATGTGTATTTTTATTAAAAAGGTGAGTAAGGCTACTGTAACACCCCGAATCCATAGACGGTAAGATCTGGTCTACCTATTTACAGCATCTTCTTACACAGGATGGTGCAAGCTCCCAAGTCAGGTGACCGGGATGGGAATACAAGCAAGGCATTTACAGTAACTTTTCCAAAGCTGAACCAACTCCAAATAAGGGGACAGTTGGTAGATTGTCATCTTCTGCACCAGACACAAAACAGACGCACAGGCTAACTCTTCATCAATTCATCTGATTTTTCACAGTTTAGCATAGGACCAAAAAATGTAGCCAACTGATGACACAGACATTTGATTTCATTAAAATCAGACGGCTTCCCATGTCTCCCTCCTCATCCCTCTCCTTCCCCGTTCCTACGACTTTTGATGGCTTACCAGAAAATCTTGCGTGAATGCACAGGAGAGGCTGGGGTGACGGAAAGAATTACATATGTACTGTGGCTGATCGCCATGGCAACCCTCCACAGAAATATGATATAGATATATATAATATATACTGGAGATATATATTATACATATATGTACACACGTGTACCACACACCCACTCACACATACACATACATTGAACCAACATCATTTTCAGGTTTGGGAAGCAGGGAATGATTACTGTGACAACTCATTGTTACAGGTACTCACTGGAGGTCTGAGAACCTTCAAATGCTGTCGTTACAATTTTTTTTTCTCCTCCCAATTCAGAAAGCAAAATGTTACCATAGTAACAGGACTCTGTTAAAGATGTCTATTTTGCATAGCACATAAAAAAAAGTAGGCTTCCTGCTTCCTGTTTATTCTTCTGGAAGGGCAGGGATAGGAACAGGAGAAGAGGGACCCACAGCTAAACTTTCAACTGTAACTCCCTCAGTGTGACCTGCTGGATTCCAGAGAACACTTCAGCCCATAGGGCAAGGGAAAACCCAACACAGTGAAGGCCAGCCCCCTTGTCTAACACAGGGCACAGTGCACCAATTTCCTGGCGTTTGGGGGCTGACATTCCTCGTCAGTTCCGTGAGATATCTGCGGGACTTTGTTATTTTCGTCTTCTGTTCTCGTTACTGATAACTTTTTGGGGCGACACAGCTTCTCTCAGAAGTAGCTATCCAATCATTAACTCTGTAAAGCACTAAGGGCTGGGATCGCTTTCATCGCCACGGCTAACGAAATCCCACATCTCCTGGTGTGTATTGTGTGTAATCTTAAAATATATATTAGTAAAAAATCTTTCATTTTATATCCCTTGTGTTCTATACACCTAATATAAATATGTCCTATCTCCCTCCTTCCCCTCGACATCATAACTTACTTCCATCTTAAGGACTCTTAGACGTGGGCCATGTGTGCTTTGCTTTGACAACGGAGCCCGGGTACAGCCTCACAGCCCGGACAGCACGGCTGGCCATAACCCAAAAACCAAAGTATAAGGCTCAATCGGGGAGGGGGAGGGGCACTTATGGGGGCTAGGGAGGGGGATCTGACCTACCTTTCCTAATGAGAATTCCCCAATAACCTCAGTGGTGATGGACTTACAGCCTGTTTGACCTTTGGCTTTTCAACTTGTAGGTCAGATTTGGCTCTCTGCTAATCTCCTAAATGCTTTCCCTGTGTTTAATAAAATGGGGTAATATAGCAGCTGAGTCTGCTTAGACCATCTCCCAAAGCAGACGGACTCTCCCGCAGCTCAAGGGCTGCGCTTTATTTTATTTTTTTATTGCCAGTACCTCAACAGTCCTGCCCCAGGACTTCGCCAGAGGCCTCTCCTCTCCCTCTGTGCTCTGGCTGGTCCTATCACAACAAATGACCCCTCTGTTCCACAGTGGAAGAGGGATTTTTTGATTCCCTGCTGCCTAGCCGTGTGACGGTGAGTTGGGCACCACTTACCACAGTCTGTGGTCTCCCACCTGCCTCTTTCGGTAAAACCAAAGCACCATCTATCATTTCCTTCTGGCTTTCCCACTATGCTCCAGGGGCAGCAGCCTTGACCTGCAGTGGCTGGAAGCCGGTGGAAACCGGCACCCTTCCCTTGTCTCCACACCTCCCAGGCTTCCCGGCTGACCCAGACTCCAGGAAAGCAGGACTCTGTACCTAATACCCATCTAATTTGATCTTGGTGTAAAGGGTGGAGCCGGGACTCTGCGGTGAGGGTCCCTTAATGATGCAGACTGTGGTGAGGGGTCTGGGGAGGTGTCGGAGCCCTGGCAACAGAAGGAGTGAGTAAGGACTAAACGCTAGAGATCTTTTTGAAAACCTTACTGAGCCCGAGGTCCGAGTGACAAGTCCAGCGTGCACGGCAGGAAACATGGAGGCAGGGGCCGGCCTGGTGCACGGCCTTCTCCTAAGATGCTGCTGCACCTTCCATAGCCTACCGTGTCCTCCCCGGGCTCTGCAGATGCCTGAGAGGCTGGGTGCATGGCTTGGAGGTCCGCGAGGGAACGCGGCAGTCCAAGTGGGAATCTCCTAGCAGTCTTCCAGCTTCCGGGGAGGGTCTGTGGTTCCCCAAGGCCGAAAAGCTACAGACTACAAAACTGTCCAGCTCCAGGCTCTTCCAGGAGGCACCCCGCCCCCACAGCCAGGCTCAGGAAGTCCCTGCGCCCACAACAAGGCGCGAGTTCCCTTGGGAGGCGCAGGTCCCAGGCCTCAGACCTTGTAGTAAATGTTGGCAGGACTCTGTGGGGGCATCTCCTGCACGATGTACACTGGGTGCCCATAGTCCCCGCTGACCTTCTCGTAGTGCGGGCAGAAGACGCTGTCTGCAGTCCTTAGTGGTATGATAACATCACTGGGTTCCGAGCCGTTATTGTTGCCACCTCGCTTGGGTGTGGCCAGTGTGCTGAGTGACAGCGTGGTCGTGTGCTGTGGAGAGTGTTTACGGTGCCTCCTGCGGTACTTGAGCAGCAGTACTACCAAGGTGATGATGATGACGATGAAGATGATGCACCCTGATGCGATCCCTGCGAATAAGGCCACTTCGGAACCCAGGAGATTGTTCCCAGAATGCCCCGCGCTGTTGCCGTCAGTGCTGGAACCTGTACAAATGTAAGAAGAGCCTGTTACTGTGGTCCTGTGACTGCGCTGTGGCTTGCAGGACCCTCGAAATGCAACGATTAAACATGGCCTACGGTCAACTCACAGGGAGAACTGACAGAGATCAACAGATGAGGTGAAGGAGCCCAAAAGGCCCAACACTCACTCACACGCTATCCCCAGTGGCTTTCTTGTCTGTGTCTTCTGCAGCAGAATGGCCGGACAGCCAGCCACGGGCTTCCATAGCCTCAGCACTTCATGGTGCACCGGACCCAGCAGAAAGAAAGGTGCCTGCTGCCGCCACGGCAGAGCACGGTGCATCCTTGCCCCGGCCTGGTCTTCCCTCACTCTAGAAGCCGTGTGTCATGTGCATCTTAAAACGCCTGCCTTCCGCAGACAGTCCTGCCTTCCGCAGACAGCCCTGCCTACTAGAAGATATGTGCCAGAAAGGAAGGAGTGATGGGGCCTGGGAAGGGGTTCAATTCAAAACTCGGTTGTATTATTTGATTTACACTTAAAATATATTTGGAAGGCAGCAGACGCTCTGGCACCGAACAGGCTGCTAACCCAAATGTTAGCACTAAAGAATTGCCTGGCACCGTTATCCTATCCATTTATCAATTTGTCACAAGGATTTGACACATCTTGTCATTGAAAGTTAGAAGGAAAAAAAAGAAAAACAACAAAACTTCCTTGAGTCTTGGAAAGAGGCATAATATTATGGTAGATCTGAATTCTTGCCACCTCTGAAACCAGCACAAAGATCCTTACTACAAAGGTGCTGATGTGTGTGCCACATTTTGTGAAGTGGCACAGCACAATGAGCCACGACTGTTGAGAAAATGAGCCCATTTTAGAGGGCATGCTTCAGTCAGTGGGCCTGTGATATTTTATTTTACAGAGAATGTGAAAAGCATTAAGGACAGCCACCTGGAAAGTACGCCATTAGGCAACGTTTTCTAAGATTCAGAAAAGGATCGGCGAGGCTCTTTGTGGATTAGATGCAATTAGACAGGGATTAGGGCATGAATTATATACACATTAGCATCAGCTTTGGGATGGCGTTGAGGCTGAGCAAGATACAGCCTCAGCCAATGAGGACCCGTCTGGCGGAACATCGCTGGTGACTGGCACTTCTGGTGAGCGCCGTTACTGCCACAGTAAGACTTTGATGGGAATGAGTTAGTTGGTTTTAGTGGCAGAGTTAATACTGACTCGGTCTGAGTGAAGTTCCCAGGCATCTGTGCCCACTAGTGAATCCCACTGGCTTGGGAGTTCTACAAAAACACAGCCCACAGGTACACATGCACACCACCCTGCTGTACCTGGGTTTGGTTTCACAAAGGGACTTGTGGTTGAACTTCTCCCGTTGGTGCCAGCTTCTAGCTCTGGACGTCTTGTTGGATCATTTCTCCTGGTGGATCCAGCAGAGCTTGCATCTACATGAAAAGCAAGCGATTAATCATGGCACCGACATCTGACAATAGCAAGCTTCAGGAGCTGCACAGATATCTCAAGAGGCACGAATAGCAATGAACATAAGACTCTTTATGCAAAGCACTGTGAAATACAAGAATATAACCTTCCTTTTTAATCAGAACGGTTATCCTAGCTATTTCGGAGGTTTAGATTAGGAGGCCATCTGTGGAAACTATAGGGATTCTTGCATTTGGCAGTCGAAGTACTGCAGATGACATTTCAATTTAACTGAGCAAGTTGATTGACTACCATACCGGTCTCTAATTAGAAGAATAATTCTTTCTTTCTGCACAATAGGTTATTCTACATGCAAACGCGGCTCTTGGGCTGTCCAGATTTGAAAATAAAACAAAGCTACAGAGCCAGGGTTTACATACTGGACACTTCAATTTCCCAATCAAAGAGGCATTCTGCATTGTGAAAGAGAAATACACATATCTGTGGCAACATCTGTCTCGCTGACCTGAACTTTTGGAGAGATCTCCAGTAAGAAAAACTGAGCATATCGCTTGGGGGAGGTGGGGGGATTCTGCCAGTGGCTCAAAGTGCAGAGAGGGGGCTGCCTTCAAAACTAAAAAGAGGGGCGACGGTGGCGCTCACCGTCACCCCGGGTGCCACGCTAGCTGGGGGCTACACCCGGTCACAGTGGCTTTCACAAAGCAGCAGATGATCTTTTACCTTGTCCAACCTTCATGAGGATCTTCATGGCTCTTGTCTGGCACACCCCTCCCTCCTGGTTATCCAGGCCCTCCAAAGACCCATTTGATGTAGCTGATTAAAAATAAAATGGACAAAACAAAAAAATAAAGAAAAAATCAGGAAATCAATAGGCCAAGATTACATGAACATGAAATGTCTGAAAACAACTTGAAAAATAAGAATTCACTCTTTGTCACAAGTTTTCTGAATGTATGGGATGCTGAAAGCCGAAAAGAAACAGAAAAATAAACAAAGAGAAATGGATCCTAGAAACATGGCCGCTACATGTAGGCTGCCTGCTCCCAAATGTGCTTAAACATGCCCTCCCGTACACGTATGATCTAGTATTACTCTACAGGTAAAAGGGACAGTGCCATCCAAAATACCCACGGACTCCTAGGGAGCCAAACCAGAAAGTGCTGAAGAGCGAACACAGTCCTTTCAAAACTGGGTAATCAGCTCCCAACACCTGCTTCCTCCACTCCAGACTTCCTGCTTCAAGAACAATTAACTTGATGCTCCCCTTGTCAGGCATCCAAGTCCTGTAAACACTAGCAGGGGAGCCTTCTGACACCCCTTGCTCCCTTCTCCAGCCAGAAATGTGCTGAAGCAGCATACAGGACTCAGGTCTTCGGAGCCCGCCTTCACATCACCATGGAAGCCCCTGCAAGCTTGTGTTTTTATCAACCCCCGCATCAGCCGCTCCAGCCAAGTTTCCTGCAGGGGAAAACTCCAGCAGGACAGATTTCAGCACACCCCTTTCCCTGTCTGGGCCTTGTGACAACTTCGATACAACACAGTGGGGGCAACCAACCACCTTGCCCCAGGCTGGCCAAGTGGATTCCCTTTCCATAACATCCCTTCTACCAATGTCTTCCTGCTACATTGTATCTACACACCCTGCTGTTTGTCCTTAGGCCAGTGATTTCTCTAAATGGCTTCGTAACTCAAGCTGCAAAGAGATGGGCTGTCAGGCTCCGTAATGAGGAGCAGGCTTTCAATTACAGTTCAAGACTGAGTGGGAGGAGAGGCTGGAACGTGCTGGACACTGCTTCCCCTTGAGTTCAAGGGGCAAGGAACAGAAGTGTTTCATATATATTCATGCCTGGAACTTCAATCACCTTCCACTTGGACCATCAAAAGTCCTGTCCACCAGCGCTACACTCGAAGAGAATGGAAAAGGGGCAGGTGTTCTGGTGACTTCTTTCAACCTGGTTGTTTTGTTTTCCAAGCATGCCATCCCCAAACAGCTCCAAATGCTTTCAGAGTGGGTAGAAGTTTCTAACTGAGGAACTAGACAGGAATTTGCTTCTGCGCGCTGGGTTACCAACTTCCTATTTCACTGTTCTCCTAAAAACAAAGGCGCCTCTTGTGCATATAAATATCTCGCCCCTTATCTGAGAGTGTCTCATAACTGTAACTCTTTCCTCGGCTGTTGCTGAAGCTTTCAGTTTTCCTGGGAAAACAGGTAAGAGTTGCCATAATAATTTTGTTGGGGTGTTGCAGTAGGTTAAACAGTATCCACTCACAGACTGGAGAAAATGCTCGGCAGATAACTCAGAAGAACTGTCTAGAGATACTGTGCTTCTGAGGATCTAAAAAGGGGCCTCTGCTGCTATTGTTACCATTTTCTCCCGGCTTCCTTCCCCTTCTGCAATAAAAGTAGCTCAGCCTCAGAGCCTGTCTCCTAAGGCTTCTCACAGCATGGGGTCCTCTGAGAACTATTTCTGAAGGGTCCAGGGCACTGCTGAATCTTCAGTTATTGCTTAGAGTTTTCTCCCTTCATTTCTCAGGAATCAGGATATGTCCCCACATAGAAAAAAGTAGAAAGGTGACCTGTTTCAAGGAACCACTGGTCAAACGTCTAGCTTCCTGAACTTGAGGAGAATACTAAGTTTAGACTCAGGAACTCATCAAGCACTTTGTGCTAAAGTGCATCCTATTGAAAGCTAGTAAACAACTTTTCTTTTCTTGCTAAAAGTTTGAACCCTCATCTGACAAAGGACAGTGATAACTGAAAGCTGAGCAAGGGTGGGGAAGACTACAGATCTCTTTGGTGTAATCTCAGAGGGAAAAATCAGATTCAAACTAAAAAGAATACCAAAAGGAAGGCAGGTTAGGAAGCACTACTACCTGCAAGCCCCAGTATCTGCAGGGCCCTGCTGAATTCCACCACGCAGCAGGCACAGGAGGGGAACACACACACACGCACACGCACAAGCACATACACACACACATATTTTAATTTGTAGGCCAGTGCTGCTTCTAAGCCAGAATGTTTGTGTTGAGCTCCCCAGGTTTGCCCCAGAGGATGTTCAAACCACCCCCCAGATGTAAAGATCGCTAAAGGAAGTCAAATTAAATTTCAGTCTGTATTTTAGCATCCAGAGACCATAGAACTGTGGGAGGGAGACAGGGCTGTGTAAAATAGAAACCACTTCACAGCTTTAAAATCTGTCCCCCTTTTGACTGACCAAAGAAAGAAAGGAAGGAAAGAAGGAGGAGGGAGGGAGGAAAGAGAGAGGAGAGAAAGGAGAAAGAGAGGAAAGAGCCAGAGAGAGGAGGCAGAGAGAGGGAGGGAGAAGGGAGAGGGGGAAAGGAAGAAGGAGATGGAGGGAGGGAGGGGGAGAGAGGAAGGAAGGAAGGAAGGAAGGAAGAAAGGAAGGAAGGAAGGAAGAGGGAAGGAGGGAGGAGGAGTACTGTATTACTGTATCAGTTTGGTGGGAAGAGTAGAAAAGTCTGGGGTAAGCACAGTATTCTGGACGACAGTTTTTCAAAAGTCAGTGGAAGAACCTGGGAAGAACTTATTTCTACCAGTTGTTTGTTAGAAATGGCACATTGTATGATACTGTTGCAAGGGCCACTGTGAAAGGTGATGGCCACAAGGAAGGGTGGATTAGGAAACTTGTAGGGTACTTGTGACACCTGTGTCTTTGAACATGTCAGATCTCTTCCCAGCCAGAGACAACTGAGGTGGTCGGATCTGTGCTACATGTGGGGGACACCATCCAGGGCCTGGGGTTGGGGTCCCTGACACATAGGGCTGGGTGATTGGGGGGAGAGAAAACATGCCGCTTCCTGATTCTTTGAGAGGGGAGCAAGCAGTTTCTTGCACAGTGGCATGTGACTGTCTGCCTCCACCATAGCCTGTATCCCTGTAAACTGCAAGCCAAGAGCAAGCCTTCCTCCTCTGAGCAGCCTTTGCCACAGCAACAGAACTGGATACGGCTAGGAACAAGGTGTCATGGAAAAACCCATTTTCAGATGTCTGCGCCAACAGAAACTTCAGAAGGTTATATAATCTTTAGGAGTGTAACATGGTAGAGAGAAGCCTTATGAGATACGAGCCATAGATCTGATGTAAATTTGATTTTCTACATAGGCAGAGTAATTCTTACTCCAGAGGACCTGCCCCGGCTGGAAGAATGGCCCCATGTTCTGTCCTGATTGCACCTCCTCCTTCCTGGCCACGAACTACTGAAATACACCTAAGGTTAGTATTTTGATATTTCTCCCATCAACCTAGGACCTAGAAGCTTCAGAAAGCTCAGCACTGATTTTGAAACATAACAAGAAAATTGCTAATATGTAGGAATAAAGACTATTTCCATTTGATTAGGTAGTTTTGCAACTGTATCATTCATGTGAATGCCCCAGGGAATTTTTAACTTAAAGAATAAAAATAAACGTTACCTCACTATACTTAGCTTTCCTCTGTATCAACCCCACCAGCATGACCTAATGTGGCCACGATCATTGGGTAAGACTGCATTCAGTCACAGAGAGACAGGAAATATAACCTAGGCTTCTATGTAATGTCCAGACATTTCTCTCCCTTGGCCTCATTGCAGGTGAAATATACTTTATAAAATTAAAGTACTTGAAGTTTCTCTATCCATTTGGGAGGTAGGCTTAATAAAGACATTTTACAGATGCCATTTTACGACTGGGTTTTAAAGGCTTTTGCACCTTGGGTCTAACTCAGAGGGCACGGACAACACCACTACACTGCCCTGCCTTCTCCACAGTCACCGCTCAACAGAAAAGCACCCTGACTGGGTGTGGCATCCATGTCTGCAATCCTAGTGCTGGGAAGACTAAGATGTGAGGGTCGAGGGTTTGAGGTCAGTGCGGGCAATGCAGGCAGACTCTCTCTTAAAACAAAAGCAAAGCAAACGTTCAGAGTTTGAGATGCCCGCATTTCCAACTATCTACAGCTCCTACTGAGCGGTGATCCTGGTAGATGAACACAAACAGAGCTACAGAGGTGGGGGCTGGGAAAATAGACTCCATAGACAGAATAGTACTGACAGAGAAAGGAACGCCACATGCTCTGCTCCCTCCCAGAAGGCCAAGCTGCTGCGGCTGCAGCTGGATGGAGCCCAGTGCATAAGAGTGGGCTCCTCAGAGGGAGGCCTTGTTCCCACAGAGGCTGGCAAGGGAGGAGCCAAATTCTGCAGCTCAGTACCATCCCACAAAGGCCATAGCTTAGGGTCCTATGGCAGGATGGTGTCCGAATGCTTAGTCACACCACGGAGGATGGGTCAAACTATTTTAAGTGGCTTACGAGGGCCATGACATCTGAAAGCAAATATAATAATTAACGAGAGGGAGTTCACGATAAGTGTACGGGGTCAGGAAAACCACAGACGCTCTGGCCTTACACGGGGCTGACCTTGATGGCACACCTTTGGTCAGCAAACAGCCAGCATTCTCTGAGAATTCCCTGCCACCACCAAACCTCTCCACGCTGTGCTCGCCCAGCCTACATCACAAACTGGCCACGCCAACCCTGCTCTCCTGGACGAGATTTCCTATACACCCTTCCACCAAGCTCAGCACAGGCGTCGGAGGAACCAGCAGCAGGCTAACTGGCAAACTCAAGAAGCATCATCCAGAGAGACACGACGTTATAGTCACCCCAAATTGACAGAGAACCAGGCTGCTGTGTCCTCCCACGGGCACTGCACCCCTGAGCATCAACAAAATAAAAAGTGATGTACGGCAGCTGAGACATAAGGATGCTGATCAAGGTGAAGTTATTTAATGTCAACATCCAAGCTGGGGAGCTAAAATCTTTCTGCTTAGCTTGGTATCAGTTTAAATTTCAAAAAACACAATAGAGATTCAGAGAACAGACCACAGAGATGGATTTAATCTCTAAAGTAAGGTCCTTCTCGAAGACAACTGACTCAGAAGGAGCCAAGTTTTAACACAGAAACAATAATGCCCAGGAAAAGCCAGAACTTAATGCCTATCTTTAAAAAGGACAACAAGAAAATGTCTGAAACAAACATCAGTATCAGTTCAAAGCACAGGGAAGACCGTGGCTTTTCAGGGACAGGGTGGAATGCATCTCCCCACCCACCCCCCACACACCCACACCATCTCATTCCATAAGGCCGAGCTTGCCTGGCCACTGAGCAAAAACACCATGGTACTAACTGTCTCATGAAGAGACAAAGGATTTTCAAAGAGAAACATTCATTGAACAAAACATAAAACAAACACACAAGAAAACAACCCAGTGTGGCTCCTGGCTGGGCCGCCACTCACATTTTATCAACTTTCTTTGAAAGCAGAGGACTGTCCACTCTTGAACATCATAAGCCAGCAGGGATAGAGGGTACATGCATTTCTCATCCAAGGGAGAACAGGCCCTGCTCACAGGAACAATCCCTCCCGTTAAAACTGTGTCGCTGTTTAACTGTTTTTTCTCCAAGTAGCCAATCATGCATAGAGAATAAGTGCCCCTGGAGCATCCACACAGCACAACCAATCAGCTTCTGCACTGGGCAGTGGTTTGGAAAAAGCTCATCTTAAAAAAAAAAATCACAATTGAGGACCTTTTCTCTTCTCCAGCTTTGAAGAATCACTGAAGTTACGGATGAAGAACAAAGAGATGTGGTTTTGTGTGTGTGTGTGTGTTTTGGAGAGATGTCTTAACTTATATTCTGTGCTCAAATATTCTATATGCACTAAGAAAGGGCAACTCATCAACAGCTCAGAAAGAGAAGTCTTTAAACATGCAGCCCCTTGGGCACACCTTCTGGCCAGCTGTTTTTATAAGGATCTATACTGGGAAGACTTGTACAGCATCAGCTACTTGGCCGCTTTCAGGAATTGAGGTCACTCTATAGATGAGTGTGCAAGGGCCAGGAAGCAAACAAGGCTTGAACCCCCAGAGATAGCAACCCACAGGGAGGACAATTACAATATCTACCCACGAATGTCATTCTGATTTATCAGGTTACTCCTAAAACCTTTCAACCGTTGAAAACTATACAAAGATTAAGGACATGACTGTCCCGGATGATGGCAAGAGTCAGTTGTCTGTGATAAACAGTCATGGCTAAAAGTGAAGCAGGAATACACGGCAGATGCATGCCTTTTAGTGTATCACATGTCTACAGGGATATGCATGCGTGTGAGTGAGTGTGTACGAGTGTGCCTGTGTGCATGCACATATGAGAGCTTACATCAAGAAAAACAGGCCGAGGGACGGGTAGGGCGGCACACCCCTTTAATCCCAGCACTAGGGAGGCAGAAACAGGTGGGTCTCTGCGAGTTGGAGGTTAGCCTGGTCTACAGAGTGACTTTCAGGCTATCCTGGGTCTTTTAGAACATTAGACATTTGCACAGCATTGTTAGCACCAAACGTCTCAGGTTCTGGACCCTGTGTTTCAGATCAGGGCTTCTCGGCCTGGACCCTCTGAACTCTGTCCAGGCCCCTGACACTGTTCAGAGCCAGGTTAAAACACTGATGGTTCCATTTTAATTCAAGAGATGCTCAGGCATGGGAGATCAGTTATGAAGCTATGTTTTTTTCCTTCAAAATATTGCTTATGCTAATTTGGTCTCTTGATTTTCAATGAATTCTGCTGAGGAAAATGTTTTCTAGCCTAAGATTTTACGGCTAACTGTGTGGTGATTTGTGCAGGCTGGACTTCTCATTAGGACAACAATAGTAATAATTTTTTTAACAGAATTTCTTAAAATGGCCTTTTCTTATTTAGACACGTCCAAGTGTTTTGGTATTGCTACAAAGATTCAGAGATGGTCATGAATGTGAGGACAGCATTGTCAACAGTAAAGAAGTAATTCTTACAAAGGAGTCACCATCTGCATGAGCTGTAACTGCTATGAGAATTGTGTTTTAAAAATAGGTTTCCAGATGACCATTTCAATAGTAATGACTGAACTCACAGCAAAAAAAAAAAAATGATATAATAGTTCTAAATACAAAACATAATTCTCTATTGTCTATTAGCTTAACTTAAAACCCCAGATTTTTAAAATACAAACTTCCTGTTCAAGTCAGTGATAACATCTCATGAAAATACCCCAAATCATGAGCCACATACAGTTGAGGATTTGTAGCACATAACCCATTCTCTACTCTGTTTTTTGTTTTGTTTTGTTTTTTAAATATGTCAGTGGCCATACAGACATATCTAACTAGGAAAGGGTTGGAGTAGAAGTTCAGGGGCAGTGGGGCTAGGGAAGGACATCCCACAATCCTCTCGCTCACCCAACTGTCACTAATTGCAGGCAATGATATTAATGACCCAGTAATTACAGAAAGAGCTGCAGCGAAGTGGAAAGCATCCATCTGAGTAGAGTTCATGGCTAGGTGGCGGCAACTTCTACAGTGGTTGAGCTGATGCCTGCTGACAGCTTAGGACGGGACACGGCAGAAGAGGCAGCGTTTCTCTGGTGGCACAACAGTTTAGATGGTCTTGACGTTATTGGCCTTGACCACCGAGAGACCAGCGGTAACCCCGATAAAATACCCCCATTTATATCTGCTCTGCGTGTGATCCTTACTCCATCCAAAGACTCCAGGGCAGTTTCCCGCATGTTTATTTCAATAAAAGAATAACTCCATCCCATAGTTTACTGGTAGGAACAGCAGACTGGGTTAATTCATGAACGCAAAGCCACTTCCAAAGCAGGGCTGCCATTCAGCAGCACATAGCCTGGTTCCTCTATAATGAGATAAACTCGGCTCTCGCCCAAGGCTGGAGTGATCTATCAGTCACTAGCCAGCCAGCCATATACCCACCATCCACCTATCCTCCCATCTACTACCTCCCATCCACCTACCTTCTGATGCACCACCCACCTTCCTCTTCTTATTAACACCCACCATCCATACCCCCATCCCCTCACCGTCCGTCCACCCACACATCTGCAGCACGTGCACTTAGCTAAGGAAAGTTCACGGCTCTTAATATCTGTGTCTACACTGAATTAACTTTAATTACGTTATTATTTAGCAACGTTCTGTTGATGGCTCAATGTACTTGCTAATGCCATGAAACAATTCTAGTATAACCTTATTGAAAAAAAAGAACAGATTTTAGACCTGAAGTACTAACAAGGGCATCTCTCCCATCTTTCCGCCCTGTAGATATTCCTATGTTATCCAGGTTAGCGGTCAACTCCCACAATTGGTCTTCTTGGTAGCTAGGACTAGCACACCATGGTACCCAGCTTACCCGTACCCTAGTAGAAGAGCTAAGCTCTGAGGATTTTTGATAAAGTCAGTTATGTTATGTAATGTATGACAGGGCATCACTACAAACACGTTTGACAGAAACATTTTATTATTTCTATCGCATGCACTCGGCATGAAGCATGGACGCTTTGTGCCTCCCTCTGTGTATGTATGCATGCCTTCTCCATTGTGTCTGGCCCTCTGCACTGTCATGTGTGTGCTTTGCATGTCTGTACATTATAGTCACTACTATTTTCTATGTCTGCTCTCGTGGCTACCCCTGCACATAACACCATGCATCTCTGCAAGGTCTCTTTACAGTGCATACACAGCCCAGGAGTCATAGCTACACACTTACAATGGTGGATAAGGGTTTGGAGATCCTGCGTTGGGTTTTGCACTGATATTTCATGGTGTGTAAAGTGTTCTAAGTCACACTGTCTAGGTTTCCTCACAGCAGTAAAAACTGTTCTATTCCCTGTGTTGCTAGACTTGAAAAGTAAGTCGGGCGTGAAGGTCACAGCGTTTCCCCGAGGATCAAACACACCCAGACTCTGAGTTAGAGCTTTAGGGATAAACGTGTGCATCTTAACAAGTATATAAATTAGATCTTCTCAACACAATCTTTTTTTCTCCCTCCAAATGTCTGTCTATGCCTCTTGGCTATTTTTTTAAGTGTTTTATTTTGCTTTAAAATTTTATCTTCATGATGAATATTTAAGGGCTGTTAAGAAAGAAACGTGTCCTCTTTTATCCACAAGGTCTCTAGTATTGTTCAATTATTTATAAGCCTGTGTGAACATTAGCAAGCTATAAATGCAGGGGGAGAGATATAAAAATGAGTTTTATGAAATTATGAAGACAGTTTTATTCTGAATAATTCCAGAATAACTTTTTGGTTCTGCTAAGTCCTTTATTTCTCATGTTACTCATTTTGCATTATGAGTTATTATCTATTCTTCCTCAATCTTTGCTCCTCCTTCTGGAACTCCATCATCTTATCTCATCATTGGTTGCTCTCAGAGCAGGGAGTGGCAATGGCAGGCCCATATCTGTGTGGTTTACATGAGATATGCTGTTCTGTTTCCCAGGAGATGCCAAGGAGCACGAACAGAGTCTCTATGAATGGTAATCTCATCCCCTGTTCTCCTCTGGATGGTTACTAATCCACCCAGGCCTAGTTTCCAGGTGGCCATGGCGACAGTAGACCAGGAACCTGAGTGTCTCGGTGCATCCCAAGATCGGCAGAAGTGAAGCTGAGCTTCCTTTATATTAACTTCAACATGGATCCTCATCTACCCTGGGAGAGGCTTCCTACAGATGGAGCCCATGAGGTAACCCTGGCGTGATGACTGATGGAGTTTTCTGGGTCCTAGGGGACCACAGCAGGTGAGAGGCTGGTGAACTGGGAAGTAAGAGCCAGGACTGTGGGCGTGTCAAGACTCCTCCCTGTCTGTGGCAAGCTAAGGCAATCCCAGAATGCACCACACATATTTGTGTGCTTCTTGGTCAAGGACAAAAGGACTGTACCAGCAGTCAATGATGAAGAGGTGGGAAGATCTGATGGGTGGTGACTGAGGCTGGGCAACTTCTCTGTGGCTTTGCTGATGCCCAGACTGCAACCCAGGGAAGCTTTCTGTACCCATCCTCCCCAGGAGCTCTATCTCGCAATGGAAGTCCAGTTTTGCCTCAGCCTCCAGCCCCTCACTTCCTCCCTGTTCCAACGTTAACATGTGCTTGGCTGGTGACCACACAGATGACCACAAGCCATCTGATATATTCTCCCTCATAACCAAGTGTTCCTGTGATGCCCTTTTAAAGATGAGAAGACTATAGCAGGAAATTGACTTGAGTGACTTATCTATTTATTGGCACATAAGGCCCACGGTGACCAGACGTGGACTCATAGCTCCTAAGCCAACTTGTGTTTCTACATGTGGTTTGCACCCATCCATCCTCTGTGCCTTTGACCTTGTGGTCTCCAGCAAGAACCATCCCAAAGAGAACAGCGACAGATAAGGCTGGAAATGGGCTTACACGCCTCAACTCAACTGCGTGCAGTGAAGGCATCAGACACAAATCTCACCACTAAGACAGGGAGCAGGAAGGCAGGACGTGGTTTCTGCATCACTAAGCTATCTGGTGTACAATGAAGGCAGTGTAGCTGCTGCTGCACTTATACACAGATAACCCACCGAATAAACGCTGTAATCGCTCTAGGACTGTCATGTGTTCTTCCATGTTATGAAAGCTATCTTCATGTCAAAGGGCATCTGAGAGCCGCTCTGGTATTCAGTGCTTTTCCAAAGAGATGTGACAGGGCACTTGGTATAGTTAGTGCGACTAGCCACACTTATCACCCAAAAAGAGCAAATCAAAGCCAGGAAAAAGATGCAACATATGTTCAACCAAATAAGGAACAAACCATTGTTTTTGGCTCATTAATACTCTTATTTGGATTTATTTGGGCAAATATTTCTCTTTTTTGTGAGTTCTGCTCTGAAGTGGAGTGTACACTTTAAAAACAATTTCAACAGTATCTGTGGAGCCTGCCACTTTTGCACACTCTTATTAAAGAGGCTTAAGAAACAGAGACTCCCCCAGACTCAGCAAGGCAGGCCAGACATGGAGCGCTGTCTCCAAGAAGACACTCGGTGATTTAGTAACAATCAGACAGTCTTTAGAAAACGGTGACTTTCAGATGATGCTAGAAGATTATGACCTGCCTAGGGGTACACAATAAAACAAGACAGAAACCACAAGAAACAAAAGGTAAGAACAGCATGAAGTCTGTCTACGCCCCGTGGGGGACCCCTCGCTCACCCACAGTGTAAGAATACGAGACACCCCTCACGCATGCAGTCACTTTGTGTAGACTTCACAAGGTTTCAGCTCAGGTTGGGTATCAGCCCAGAGCACCTGCCTCAGGATAGAGCTGAGAGGCCAACACAGGGAGCTTGCTGACTCAGCCCTGAAGAAGCAAGAACAGTTTCTCTAAGAGAACTTCAGTGCTGAAGGCTGGGCGCTCAGAGGACGGGTACCTTCCCAATTCAAACTGGATGGCTTTTTAGAATACTATATCCAACAGGGAGCTTCTACTGCAAATGGATAGTATCAGAAGATGCAGTTATTTCATAAACAATTCAGTGAGAGACACAATAAAAACCAACTACAGACTAGATAAAAGCCAGTTCTGTTTTTAAGGCCGTTAAAGATCTGACTGTAGCGAAGAGCAGGGAGTTCTCAGACCACACATCTCCAGATCACTCATGATTAGAAGAGTTTATTAGTTATGCAAATTAAGCCCGAGGCTAATGACTGAAATAGGTCGCTTGAAAAGTCAATTCGAAACACGAAGAAACCCCATATATATCATTTTTCCACATGTCAAGGCAAAGAAACATTGCGGAGGAGGATTAATGAAGAGGCCTATCGTTCTACAAAGTCACTTCTTAAGAGAACTCTGGGGATACGGGGGGGTATACACACAGTTCCAATTACACATTAATGTTTACTATAAAACCCAAAGATGCAGTGACTGTAAATTGGGTAACATTACAAATTAAATAAAAAAATCCTCGTCAAAAAAAATAATAATCAGGGCCAGACCCTGCTGGCTTTCACTGGGAAATATCGCTGACACAGCAGCGGCTCTGTGTGTCTGACCATCACCCGTCTGGACAACAGCGAGAAAATAATGTTCTAAAGGAAGAAATTAAAGTGACTTCCTCATGAAGCTCATGCAGCATAAGTGAGACATAAGGCGTTGGACTCCTGGGAGGACAGAGTAGCCATGTGTACTTCCCCACGGGGGCACGCCAAGCACTCCTCCACACTACAGCTGCTCCTCTGCCCCCAGGACGGGACTAGCACATGATGCTCCTGACACTGCCCGGGGTGAAAGTGCCCAGCAGCCAGCTGCTAAGCCTTGGCGTCAGCAAAACACGTATGCCATCTATTGCAATCTCAAAGTGGATAAGTGCTTGGCAGTACGAAAATACACTTGCGAATCTGAACACTTCCCGTTGTGCTATCCAGCCATCTTCATGAATGTACTGGTATAAAGATTATTGCCTATACATACTTTCCTTCTGAGAAAAGAACAGGCCTGTGTGTGTGTGTGTGTGTGTGTATGTGCACGTGCATGAGCGTGTGCGTGTGTGTATCCTGCATACAACTGTTTGATAGGACAATGGGTTACCTTTTCAAATCCCTTGAGTGTTTTTGGTGCTATTTTAAAATCTGATCTTATCACTTCCCTCTTTTCAAGGGAACTTGTACAGCAGCAGACGCTGCTACGGAGTGTGTGAGAAACTGGTTCTCCATGTCACTAAGTACTCTCTTCTGCCTGTGACGTAGGGGAAGCCTTTCAAGTAAGCACAGGGCTTCCTGGAAAAGTCCTGAGCCACTCACAGGCCTGGGAACGTCTTGTTAGAAGCAACATTCTCACAGTGCCTCCTTGCTTGATAGCCAAGGCTCTGTTTTTAAGATGCTTTCTAGTTCTTGAATGTACAGAAGAACCTTGTGTGTAGAGTAGCCTGGCTTTCAGCTTGAGGTCCTCTTGCTTCAGCTTCCTGAGTTACAAAAAGCCATCCCATGCTATGACATGGTGAATCCTAACTCTAAGGACAGTCCTGGGGTTCAGAGTAGTGAGAAACACGCCATAAATCTGTTAATGTGGCATAATGGGTTCCCCAAATGAACAGGTGCTGTTATTGGGTAGACTGCACGGGCGAGTCCACAGCTAAGCTCCCACACGTTGATGAAGAGCAGTTGGGACACGCTCACCATGACGCACAGAGGGAAGCTGGTAAACCGATCATTTAGCTACATTTCGTGTATGTTATTTGAAATGAAACGTTAAATCTGTAATATTCACCAAGCTTCCACTTGCCCCTCGTAGGAAGCTGGAATTTTCAATGCCATTGTTTTGAAATCTAAGCTTAAGATGGAGAAGGAAATTATGCAGGCCTGCTGGTACCCCCCATCAATGGAGGAACCCTAAGATTTTCCTTGACAGTGTTTTCGGGATCAGGTATTTTCCTGTCTTGGCAACAGCTGACCCGTTCAGGCATGTGCTCGCCCTCCTTTCTCCACTCAGCTGGAGCAGTGACCTTTCGAAAGGAACTAATCTGGGGTCAGTTTCATTTTCTCCGAAAGTCATGCTAGATCATGGCAACCATTAAAAGTCTTTATCCATATGCGTGTGTTTCCAAAATCTTAACTTCCATGTATTTTACATTCTGACTACTTTATTATCTCTTCAGAGATAGCCCTCTTTTCTTACCCTCCCATTTGCCTTGCTTCATCTTACAATGCCCAGTTTATGGTAATTATTTCATTAAATATCTAACTCGCCACTTTCTCCTTTTTTGGTTACTCTTAGAAATCTATTTCCTATATACTGTGTAAGCTTCAAAAATCGGTTCTTCATCTCCGTGGCATTTGAAGCCACAGACAAGATGATTACGGCCTGGGACCACGTTTGCTTTAATTACTGATGTAAAAACCACACAGTGAGGAACACTAGGTGGATATAGTGGATGGCTGCTTCTGTCGTGGAAAGAGTCGCTCAACTAGAGAAATCAGATTTCCAGTCCCAGGATACAGAGGTAAGGGAGCCAAGCCAGAGGCCAGCTGCACTGCAGGGAGCTGCAGTCCAGGGACACAGGGTAGAGAGTGGAACTCAGTGGTCGAGTACTGGCCTCCGTGAATCAGGAGTTTCATCTCAATGCTACCATTAAAAAACAACTACAGAAAGCCCACAAAGAGTATACCTTGAAAGCAAAAAAATGAACCAGAATCTCATTGTTTGAACCACGTGAGCAGCTGCCTGAGTAACAGATTTCACAGTACCCATGACACTGAGAACAGGCCTGGTCAGTGCTCGCTGTAGCGTGTGCAGGGCACGCGTGTCACATGGGCTCAGCTCACGAATGAACTTCAGATATACCCAATGGACATCTACCCTCTCCTCCTGAAATAATGCCACGTTATTATGACAGATTTGGGGGTTGTCATTCAGGCAGCACCCCCACACTTTACCACCCATACTGGCACCTGTCTGTAAGCCCCATGCTTCTAAACTCTGAGCTCTGCCTGTCTGGAGTGATGGCGTCGCGGCAGACTGTGCCACCATGGCACCTTGGTCTACCGAGTCCTAGCTTTGAAACACAGTTTTTGGAACAGAATGCACACTAAATGCATGAGTGGGTGGACGATGGATGGACAGATGGATGGGTGGAGAGAAAAAGCATCACACAGATTTACCTATCAAAACCTCACCAAAGGTCCTTAAAGATGGTTTTGTTAGTAGAGATGTTGAGTCCCTTCACATAATTTACTTATTTCAACACCGTAAGAATCCTGGCAGGTTCGCCCCTGCTGGGTATTTATATTTAATTAATACTGTTACAACAGGGTCCCAAATTTCAATTAATTTTTTTAAAAAAATGATCAAAGCTTCTCAACAAATAATTTGCCATGCTAAGTTAAAGAAAACAGAAATCAATACACATCTAGTTAGCTTCTAATTCCTACAAAATAAAGAGAGAGAACTATACTTACATATAATGTAGTAATCTTTGTTCTTCTGAAATTCTAGACCCCAGAGGTTAGGGCTGAATTCTTGAAACTTGATGGTGAATTTCACATCTTGGTCTGGTCTGGCACAGTTGAGCAGGGGGGTATTCTCCTTCTTAATAGTGCATTTGTCTGCTTGGTCTTTATCAACCATATAAACTTTATAATATTCATACTGGCCAACAGTTTTAGAGTCCACTTTGGGGCAAATAATATCCAATTTGTCTCCTATCTGTGGGTATAGTACCAGGCCTTGTCCGGGTAGAAATCTAAAAAGCATAAAAGAAAAACCACTGAGTTGATAAACATGAACATCCTTAAATTCAGACACCAACGAGCCAGATGCTACCAGTCACCCCCAACCACGATGTCAATGCTGCACTCTGATTCACCAGCGGTGTCTCCAGGGGACAGATGCTTTGGGGAATTTACCTCAGAAAACAAAAGGTCGAACCCTCCCTCCTTTGAGCCACCAGGCCCTGCAGCCTGCTGTTGACACTTAGTTCTCACCCCCCCCCCCTTGTGGTATTCCAATACTCTTTTGTGCAGCTTTACAACTCTTCCCCCTGCGGTGAGTCAGACCTTCCCACCTGTTTTGTTTTTTTTGTTTTTTTTTTAACCATTGGCATCATGGTTTATTGGGCATGCCAGGGAGAGCTCATCCATTCCAGGAACAGCGCATGCACGGAACCTTTGTTGTCCTGGTAGTCTCCATGTGCTGTTGATGTTAATTAACAGGCAAGTTTCATCAAGAATGTTTCAAATTACTTATCATAATTAGTCACTCACTGATCAAACAATGGGCTTTTTTTTAATGACACAGAACAAAAGAAATGTCTTACAAACCCATAAAAGATAACCAGAAATAATTAGTGTCGTATTGATTCAGCTGCAAGATGAAGAGCCCTCTCCTTGTGAAGACAACAAGTACCTCCTTGGTCTACAATCTTCCCTCCCCCGCCCCCCTTGAGATGTATTTGTTCCAATTAATTCTCCAAAGCAAATCTTTAGAACTAAGACTACTGATACCAAATCCCTTGGATGCTCCTGGCGCAAGGCTCTCCTCCTTTCCTTTCTCGCAGGCCGCGTTGCTGAAAGATCTGCCCTAATGGGGAGTTTCTCTGAGATGCTGAAACAAGAGCTTCCTAATGAACATCCTCTGCAAGTGCTAACACTAACAACACACTCAGAGAGAGCGGCCAAGCCTGCAGGCTCATTAAAATATTAAGGCTCCAGAACAAAGCAAGGCCTCCCAATCCTCCCAGCTTGGACTCTGGCATTATTTAGCCAGAGAGGCCCACCAGCCTTGATAACCCTCTGAGCCAGGATGCAGCAACAGGTAAGGAAAGGGTGAAGGTACTCCTCAAGTCCAAATCCACACCAGCTGTTGTGATTTATGTAACCAGTGGCCAGTTCTCAGCCAGTGCATTGTGCTTACAAAGTAGCAGAAAGCAGGACTTAAATTTTAGACTCACATTCATAACTGATACTTTAATTCTTAGAAAAATTTTGGACATGTATACAATGTATCTTGGTCCTACCCATGCCCTACTCCTTCTCCCACTGCCCCCAACCCACAAAACATTTGTTCCTTCACAGCTTCATGTCTTAAAAAGATAAAATAACTTGCTGAAACTTTTTTAAGGCATGCTCACACACACACACACACACATACACACACACACACACACACACGCATATGCACAGGGTAGCTTGTGACTTTCTTGGGTGTTCTTGTAGAACCTCAAAGAGAGAGTTGTCCACTGACATCAGTATTTTATTGTTGCCTATTTAATTAAATTAGTCCCTTTAACAAGAACATATGATATTTACTCTTCACTCACTTAAAAACAAAACCAGAACAGACAAGAGGGCTCAAAGTGTAAAGGTGCAGGCAAGCCTGATGACTTCAGTTCAGTCCCAGAGACCAACATGCCGGAAGTGCAGTCCACCAAGCCAGTCTCTGCTTTCTCTAATCCTCCCCTGGAAATACAAATGACTTTTTTTAATGGCAAATTTCTATGCAACAGAACGGAAAATGATTTTTTTTTTTTTCGAGACAGCTTTGGAGCCTGTCCTGGAACTCCCTTTGTAGACCAGGCTGGCCTCGAACTCACAGAGATCCACCTGCCTCTGCCTCCCTAGTGCTGGGATTAAAGGCGTGCGCCACCACCGCCCGGCGCAAAATGAATTTATAAAATTAAAAACATCCATATGTATATTGCTGGAGAATTCTCTATAACTCTTAACAAACGCCACTCTGGCGTTATCCACAGTTCTCAGGAGACTTCGTAAAAATACAACCCTGGGGACTAAAGGACTTTCCTACAACTCCTTCTCTCTAGGTAGGTTCTTCTTGATGGATACAACTCAACAAAGTTCCACAAGGCCCAAAAGTCACCCTCTTTTCCTTCCCCCAGGTGATTCTGAAGTGTCCTGCAGCTTTGGCAGGGCAAGATGGGGGCAATAGGTACTGCACTAAATTCCAGGAACATTGAGTTGCTCACCCGCTCAGTCTGTACCTTCTTGTGCCTCTCCTTCAACCTTTAAAGGAAATCCTTAAGGCCTGTACAAAGCAACAGCAAACGCAGGGGTCAATTCCTACCAGAGACTTTCCGTCTCCCTAATCTGTTTCTCCTATAGTTGGTGTTACTGGCACAGTGGGACCCTATGGAAAGTGCTAGCTAGCTGTGCCACATGTCTTCTACACAAGGCAGTTCACCATCGTGCAGTGGGAGGAGGTGGCTTCCTGGCCTCCACAATCAGGAGTCTAACTGAGGCGTATGGTCTCATCGACCCATTCAACCATGACCACCTGGCCGGTGTATCTGTCTGTGCGCATCTTGGGGATAACCCACCCACCTCCACATACCCACCTTCCCACCCATGCCATAGCATCCCTTACGTCTGAAGTCTAACTCATTAAGCTCTCTCTTCATTTCCCAAGGTCTCTATGAGGATTGTTCTCTCACTGGTTAACTCAGGCATCATGGGTGGCTCCGCCTACTCAGATAAGTCACATCCCTGCAGTCTCTTCTATCACCAGGTCACTAGACCCCAGCCCCAACACTGAGGTCAGGAGCACGGAGCTATCAGCTGGTGTGGCTTCAAGAACTGCTGTGGTTTTTATGATGTTTTTCAGGAGGAACAAATCACATAAGTAATTAAATGAGCTTTCGATTCATCTTGTAAATCAGCCTTGATGTTTAGTTTTAATTCAGTGTGTGCAGTTTGCTGGTGGAACAGCATGGTAACCTGTGGTAACCTGTGAATACACAGCTGGAGGGGCGGGAATCTTAAGTTTTCGTACATGTATAGGATATAGTTCGGGCCAAAACTACTGTTTCTGAAGCTTCAAGGAGGATAAATATGGTAAAATTGAAACAGGAATTTGATCTTCTACCTGCAAAAAGTTGGTGTTCCAAGTGTTCATGAGAAAGAGAGAGAGAGAGAGAAGAGAAAGAGAGAGAAGAGAGAGAGAGAGAGAGAGAGTGGCCTCTGCACGGCAATCCACAGGAAGGGACCCAGCACTGAAGTACTAGGCTGTATGAGACCATCTGTGGAAGGTTAGCACACCATCACACCAACCAATTGGTGGGACATGGAGGGAGGCTGAGCAGAGCTGAGCCGTCACACATCTCCCAGAGCAGACCTCTCAGAGCCCTCACCTTCCCAGAGCCAGGGACAGAGTGCTGCGGAGGGCTGTCCTTCAAGCACAACCAATTGTCTTCATCAGGGCAGTTGTGACCGCTTGCAAGAGTCCCTGGATGGGCCTGCTGCCTGTTGACATCCCCCCACGGGAAGGGGCAGGGAGGATCAACGCACCTCTGGACTCTGAATGCTCCCTCGTTCACTTGGCTGCTAGCTGTATGTAATTCTGTCCCATGGTCTTGTATTCTCTAGAGGTGACCGTAAAAGGTAACTGAAGGTACATTCCACCGATGCAGCTACAGAGAGACATCACGGTAGCTGGGGGGAGACTATGCAGTGGCATGGTTCCTCTAGGGTCACCCACCCATGCTCTGAAGGCAATCCCTCACCCTGCTCTGTAAAGGAGCCTCCAAAATTCATTGGTTCCTCAAGTTGGACTTTGATGGGAGCATCGTCTGGTTTGTTGTTGGTGTCCGAGGAGGCGTTTGCTTACATCTCCCCCAAGGAAACAGTTCCCACAGCAGTGTCTTCTATCCCAGGCTGGCTGGGGGAACTGTTATGTACGTGAGGTGTGAGGTTAGCCGAAACTGCTGACCCTCCTGCCTCCGCTGCCCACGTACTGGGATTACAAATACTCCTAGCAAGCTGCATACTGTTCTAGATGCTCCGAGAGACGTTAATGGATGAGGACTGGGTCTTCAGGAGCTAACAACTCAGTTCCCTGAAGGTGGGCTGCTCCCACGTGTGCGCAGGAGCCCATATGGTTGCCGCACGATAGCGCTCAATAAAATTGTGTCCTGGTGGAAAAACATAAGTGAGCAAACAGAAGCTAATGGCGGGTGACACATGCTGACGTCAGCTACGTGTTGACGTCAGGTACGTGCTGACGTCAGGTTAAGTGCCCCAAACTCACAGCAGATCACAGGTAAGATTGGAACTGTGAGGACAGGCCACTTCACTGGGACAAATATACAGAGGAACCAGGCCGAGGCGTCATTCCACGGACTGTCGTCAGGCAGATTCTGACCCTGGCTCTGTGGGTTTCCACGGCCTCCGACACCCGGTCCCCTCTTGTTTAAAGCACAAGGCAGCTGCCACACGCATCCAGGGCTGCTAACCACATAACCATGACCAGGCTGACGCAGGGCTGAGCCTTGCTCCACTCACCTCTCACCCCAGAGTGTGAGCCACACAGGTGCCCCTTGTAGAAGACAGGCCCCAGGGACAGTGATGAAACCTGGCAGGAAAAGCCTTTCCCTGCCTTTGTCAGTTACCACTGCATCTAGGGCATTAGGATCTAAACCTGGTTTTGTGAAACACATGTTTTTCTAAATCGAGTTTTTCATAGATAAACTATGAAGTTAAGGGGAAGGGAAAGAAAGTCAATATACATTCAGGCTTGTAAGACTCCCACAGAGAGCTGTGGAAATCTAGCTGCCTGCCCTGTGTACAATGGCTGCGCCAAACAGGGCCTTCCTAGGTGGCCACCTGGCATCTATTCTTGCTCTAGGAGGCCAAGAACCAAAAGGAGAGAAAGAAGTGGGCCAACCGCCTAGAATTTGTATTTTAGATACAAATTAGATGTAAAGTTTCAGATGAACTCCAAATACACAGGCAGACAGTGTTTGTCAAGGGCACATGGAATGCTTCTCAGTGGCTTTTCCAACACAAGGCCATGAAGTCTGCTACATATAATCAAGTCAGTATACTGAGCTACTTTTGAAGCTATGGATTTGGATTTGTTTTCCTTGAAAGAGGCTAATACATTAGTTAGACCTCATACACATGTACACCGGGCAGCACTCTACAGCAATCCACTGACAAGGGGTGACCATGGGAAAGTGTTTTAAAAGTTACAGTGACGCTGGGCGGTAATCGCGTGTGCGCCTTTAATCCCAGCGCTTGGGAGGCAGAGGCAGGCGGATCTCTGTGAGTTCGAGGCGAGCCTGGTCTCCAAGAGTTAGTACCAGGATAGGTTCCAAAGCTGCAGAGAAACCCTGTCTCGAAAAACCAAAAAAAAAAAAAAATTGGTGACAACCACCAGCTGATGTTAAATTACTGGTGGAGATCCACGCCGGGAGTTGCGTTCTGACTTGTTTCGGCATATTTAGGTAAGGATCATCTTGTAACAAAGACCAGTCACCACTCTCAGCATTGGTACAGAGGTGTAGGGTGTTCAAGGACTGGGACAACGTTCCTGGCCTAGCTAGAACAGTCACACGCTCCCTCTCCACGTTAGCTACTGAATATCAGCCAGCATTCTGCCCTCTGCCTGCCCGGAGCATGGACCACCCCGTTCTGCTCACTGCCTGCCTGGAGCATGCGCCACCCCGTTCTGCTCTCTGCCTGCACGGAGCATGCACCACACCATTCTGCTCTCTGCCTGCATGGA